>NC_086126.1:8442734-8672734 GCF_963921235.1 Mobula hypostoma | reverse complement strand
ATGACATCACCGTCTCCCTTAATAGCACAGACGACTATTCTAGCCTTACCCGGATGGCTGCCTAAGTACACTTTTAACGATACTGGATTAGATCTGACGGTCACCCGGTTACATGTGTTTGCCTCTACCACCATACCAGGCAATGCATTCTAGGCATCCACTACTCTCTGAGTAAAAAAAAAAATTACCCCTTTGAACCTACCCCCTCTCACCTTCAATGCATGCCCTATGTTATTAGGCATTTCAACCCTGGGAAACAGATACTCTCTCTCCACTCTATCTGTGCCTCTCAAAATCTGTAAACCTCTGTCAGATCTCCCCTCAGCCTCCAGCGCTCCAGAGAAAACAACCCAAGTTTATCTTGGGTTCAATAATCCGCCCCTTTTATAATCGTTATCAATGGAATGTCGCTCATCTCTAATCTGACTATGCGATGACCACGACTTCTTTTTCAGTGCCTTTACTTCGTCCTTGTAACAGTTAATAAAAGGATTGTAAGCGGCAGGCTTGACTTCCAAAGAGCCTCGAGATTGCAAAGCCACCAGGATCCAACAAATCGTCTGCAGGCCTTGGATTTTGTCTCGTGTAACCAACACCAGGCATTCACAAGCATCAAAAGCAGCAGCGATAATGACAGCATCCCCTGGAGGGCCACTGAATGCTTTCTCCCAGTCTGAGAAACAATGGTTCCCTGTTACTTGCATCTCTAGGTCCCTGAGCTAATTTGGTATCCACACTGCCTTGAGTCCTCAGGGCTTTAACTTTTCTTACTGGCCTATAATGCGGTACTTTGTCAAGCATTTTTTTTTTTGAAAACCTATATACACAACATCGGCTACAGATTGGCTTTATTGCCTCACGAAATAATCCACTGAAGTTAGTCAAACAAAATTTAGCTTCGACAAATTCGCAATGCTTTTCATCTGTTCGTCCTGCCGGATGCCAATTAATGTTCTCCCTGAGAAATTCTTTGCCCTCTGAGCATTCAGAGATGGCAAAGCTGCAGCCCTAATGGACTTAAAAATTGCTGGTGGACGCAGCAGGCCAGGCAGCATCTATAGGAAGAGGTACAGTCGATGTTTCGGGCCGAGACCCTTCATCAGGACTAACTTCGTTGCTTGTGTGTTGCTTGAAATTCCAGCATCTGCAGATTTCTTCGTGTTTGCGCCCTAATGGATATGTTGTCGGATAAATTCAGGAGAGGAAAAAAAATCAGAACTCGGGCTTTCATGTTGCCAGTTCTGGTTTAAGATGTTGCTGGGTGAATCTCAGCGACTTCTGGCCGGTGACCCATGAAACCAAGAAAGCAACTTAATACTTTGTTAGTCGATCAATGCAAGCGATAACCTTTGGACTTGGAGGCAGTTCGACGTGGCAGAACTGAGGTGAAGCAGTGGGCCCGTGGCCGAGAGCGAGGAAGACCCGAGGTTCGAACGATTTAGGTGCCAGGCCGAATTGGAAAGGCCGGGTACAGGCTGAATCGAGGCAGCGGGATCCAGGCCCCGGAGCGTATCGAAGCGAGTGAACCCGGTGCTTGGATGACGATTTAGGCACGGGCCAGATCGAAAAGGTCGGGGTGTCGGGCTGGTTCAGCTCGCTGCTCCACGACGTTCGCTCAGCCCTGCACTGAACTGAGGGCCTGTGGACTTCAGTTCAGGACGCTATTTCGAAGCAACACACACACACACAAACTGCTGGAGGAACTCGGCAGGCCTGGCAGCATCTACGGAAAAGAGTGAACGGTCGACATTACGGGCCGAAACCCCTCATCAGGACTGAACCGTCGAGAGTTTACTCTTTTCCAATGATGCTGCCTGGCCTGCTGAGTTCCTCCAGCATTTTGCGCTTGGGGCTTTGGACTTCCATCACCTCCAGAGCCTCTCGTGTTTGTCAGAACACAATTTGCTTGCGGTTATTGTTTGCATAAAACCATATAACCATATAACAATTACAGGACGGAAACAGGCCATCTCGGCCCTTATAGTCCGTGCCGAACTCTTACTCTCACCTAGTCTCTCTCACCGACCTGCACTCAGCTCATAACCCTCCATCCGGTAGGTGCTACAGGAGCCTCCGCTCCTGCACCAGCAGGCACAGGAAGAGCTTCTTCCCTGAGGCTGTGACCCTGCTGAACCTCACATCACAGCGCTAAGCAGTATTGCACCCGTATTGTACTGTCTCAGTACTTTTATATTTGTGTGCTGTAGCAGTTCTTTTATTCGCAGTTATTTTGTAAATAACACTATTCTTTGCATTTCTGGTCAGATGCTAAATGCATTTCATTGGCTTTGTATCTGTACTCGGCACAATGACAATAAAGTTGAATCTAATCTAATTCCTTTCCTGTCCATATAGCTGTCCAATTTAACTTTAAACGACAACATCGAACCTGCCTCTACCACTTCTGCTGGAAGCTCGTTCCACACAGCTACCACTCTCTGAGTAAAGAAGTTCCCCCTCATGTTACCCCTAAAGTTTTGCCCCCTAACTCTCAACTCATGTCCTGCCTGATTTGTTTTTTTTTTCTCTCTCTCTGTATATTGGGTGTTTGACTGGTCAGTTCATGAAGGAATACAGGGAGAAGGCAGGAGATTGGGGCTGAGAGAAGAACGGGTCAGCCATGATGAAATAACAGAGCAGACTTGATGGGCCAAATGGCCTAATTCTGCTCCTTATCTTATGGTCTTTGATGGTCTCCTCTTTTTTTAATGGGTTCTGTTGGGTTTCTGGGTTTTGTGGCTGCCTGCTAGGAGTCGAATCTCCATACATGCCTTGATAATAAATGTGTTTTGAACTTTGAACTTCAACCCATGGTAATGGGCCCCTGCAAACTGCTGTCAAAGTTGACTAACCCAAGAAATTGATCTCATTGGTGTGCAAGTTTTGCAATGGTTGCATGCTTGGACGACGATGCTGTTTCCCATGGGTACTAGCTAAAGAGCATCACCGGCTTAGATCAGGACCTCTACGAGCTTACCTGGATCTGGTTTGCCAAAGGTAATGGCACAGTTGGCGGCTCTGAAGGACAGCTCCAAGGTTACCGCAGCTCAAGAGCAGAACAAACTGCCAGCTATGCACGGCCGGCCGGAAAACCTTGCGTGCGGCCGAGCACCGCCGGTAGCTGGGTGAAAAACAGGCACGTAGTGTAAAGCACGACGCTTTACAGCACCAGCGACCCCGGTTCAATTCCCGCCGCTGCCGGTAAGGAGTTTGTACGTTCTCCCCGTGACCGCGTGAGGTTTCCGCCGGGTGCTCCGGTTTCCTCCCATTGTCCAATTAATCGGTCATATGTAAATCGTCCCGCGATTAGACGAGGGTTAAATCGGGGTGGGGGGGGAATTGCCATGCGGCTCAAAGACCTGAATGGGCCTATTCCACGCTGTACCTCGATAAATAAATAAATAAACAATAGAACACAAGAATGGAGACAAAAGTCATGGGGGATGAACAAGGCAAAGGAGGCAGTGAAAGCTCCGTCAGAGGGAAGAGCAGAGTTTCTTCGACAACCGTTCTCTGAAGGGAGCAAATGAATTCAACAGCATGTGAATTGGATCTTTAAATGAAGTGTTTTGGACATGAAACCCGGTTCTCCCTCTGCAGACCTGTTCAGTATTTCGATTATTTTGTGAGGGCTCCAAGTGTCATTTGATCCACCAAAACCATAAGGACATAAAAGCATAAGACGCAGGAGCAGAATTAGGCCATCATGGCTGATTTATGCTCCTGCCTTCTCCTCTAACCTTTGATGCCCTTACTAATCAAGGACCCCTGCTTTAAATATTCCCAAATGAAGGGCCTCCACAGATTCACTATCTTCTGGCTAAAGAAATTCCTCATCTCTGTTCTAAAAGGATGCCCCTCTATTTTGAGGCTGTGTCCTCTGGTCCTAGACTCCCCCACCATATAAAACATCCACTCGATCAAGCCCTTTCGATATTCAATCAGTTTCAATGAGATCCCTCCTCACTCTTCTGAATTCCATACAGTAGATAGATAGATAGATAGATAGATAGGTCAATAGACAGATAGATATACAGGTAGATAGATAGACAGATTAGACAGATAGATAGATGAATAGATAGATAGACAGTCAGATAGATGGATAGATTGAAAGACAGATAGATAGATAGATAGATAGATAGATAGATAGACAGATGGATAGATAGACAGATAGCTAGATAGGCAGATGGCTAGATAGGCAGATGGATAGACAGATAGATAAACAGATAGACAGTTAGACAGCTAGATAGACAGATAGATAGACAGACAGATAGATAGATAGATAGACAGACAGATAGATAGATAGACAGACAGACAGATAGACAGATAGACTGACAGATAGATAGACAGACAGATAGACAGACAGACAGATATACAGACAGATAGATAGACAGACAGATAGACTGACAGATAGATAGACAGACAGACAGATAGACAGACAGATAGACAGACAGATAGATAGATGGATAGATAGGTGGATAGATAGACAGATAGATGAACAGATGGATAGATATACAGATAGAGGGAAAGATAGATAGATGGATAGACAGACAGATAGATAGATAGGTGAATAGATAGACAGACAGGCAGATAGATAGATAAATAAATAAATAAAATTATTCCTCTAATTCACCACCTCTGGCTAAAAGAAATTCCTCCTCATCTCTGTTCAGAAGAGATGCCCTTCCATTCTGGGGCTGCACCCTCTGGTGCTAAACTCCCCCACTGAAGGAAACATCCTCTCCTTGTTCAATGTTCCGCGTGTTTTGAAGAGGGAAAAGTGCATGTGTGTGTGCGTTTGCGGAGGGTGTGGGGGAATTCAGTTCCTAGCTCATGAAAGTACACCGTTGAGAGGAGGTACTGACAGCAGCTCCCCAGGGGGAATTTCTTGTCTCTAGAATTGATAACACACAGGAAAACAGCAGCAGCACGATAAAATCTTCTGTCGGTGGCCTGGAGTGTATTAAGCTCAGAGACAGGGATTTGAAGAATGAGAAGCAAATCTACACAGTTCGAGGGCTCACATGACATTGTGACAGCTAGTTCTTACTTCAAAGTTCAGAGTTCGAAGTTCAAACCATGTTTATTAGCAAAGTATGTATATATTATACAACCTTGAGATTTGCCTCCTTACTTCATACGTGAAGGTTGCATTATTGACTTGTAACAGCTTGATACACTTCCACTCAATGGAGGAGGATTACAGGGCAGCAGATGTACAATAAATGTGAATTGATTCAACATAATTTTCCTATCAAGCACATATTAATATACGCATTACTAGTTAATGCCAAGGAATTTTTATTACAGCCTGCGTCTGAGAGCCCAGTGATTGATCGGGACTCTGCTTTAATTTGATCTTAACTGATCTGGCAATTGGAGCAGTAATTGGCCTCAGAGTGTGTGAGAACCACAGACAGATGGGCCACCTAAAGCTGAACCTGTCCCATCATCTGCGTGATGATGGGTCTTGGATTTTATTCCTCTCCATAGATGCCAAGTTCCTCCAGCCGTTACTCTAGAGGTTCAAAATAAATTTTATTATCAAACTACATATATGTCACCACATACATCCTTGAGATCTTAAATTAAAGCATCCGTTAGTCTTGTGAGACCATGGATCTGCGCCTGGAAAGTCTTCACTCTCCAGGGCGCAGGCCTGGGCAAGGTTGTATGGAAGACCGGCAGTTGCCCATGCTGCAAGTCTCCCCTCTCCACGCCACCGATGTTGTCCAAGGGAAGGGCAAGGGCCGATACAGCTTGGCACCGGTGTCATCGCAGAGCAATGTGTGTTTAAGTGCCTTGCTCAAAGACACAACACGCTGCCTGGGCTGGGGCTCGAACTCACGACCTTCAGGTCGCTAGTCGAATGCCTTAACCACTTGACCACGTGCCCACATCTCTGAGATCAAGTTGCTAATTAAGCATAAAAGTGCAAAAACAAAATTACACTTTGCAACACCGTTCCAATGAAACAGACTGAAACTTCTCAATCCTTTCGGAATTTCAGAATTTTTGATTTCGGATTCCCAGCATTCTCTGGTTTCAGCTTCAAGGTTTTAAATGCTTCTCCAAAAATCAAAGTTCAAGATAAATTTTATGACCAAAGTACATATATATCACCAGATACGAGCCTGAGATTCATTTCCCTGCGGGCATACTCAGCAAATCTATAGAATAGTAACTGTAAACAGGATCAGTGAAAGATCAACCAGCATGCAGAAGACAACAAACGGTGCAAATGCAAATATAAGTAAATAAGGAGAACATGAGATAAAGAACCCTTAAAGTGAGGTCATTGGTTGTGGGAACGTCTCAATGGACGGGCAAGTATACCCTTTGCTTGAGAGCTTGATGGTCTGCAGATGCTGGAAATCCAAAGCAACACACACACACAAAATGCTGGAGGAACTCAGCAGGTCAGGCAGCATCTATGGAGAGGAATGAACAGTCGACATTTCGGGCTGAGACCCTTCAGGACTGAGAAGGAAAAGGCCAGAGTTGTGGGGGGGAGGGGAAGGAGGTTAGCTGGAAGGTGATAGGTGAAGCTGGGCCAGTGGAGAAAGTTGAGGGCTGGAGAGGAAGGAATCTGATTGGAGGGGAGAAAGGGAAGGAGGAAGGGACCCAGGGGGAGGCACTTTGTAATACTCCTTCTGACTGTACATTCATGGAAGATGTTAAAGGAGAGAGTCAAGGGGAGCCTGAACACTTAACATAACAAAAGAATTGCTCTTCTCTGCCGTCTGGTATAATTTGTGATTGTCAGGATCCTATGAAACGATTATCTGAGCTCTCACTGCCCAGGAGGGAGAATATGCAGTGAGAGCTAAAATAATGAGAAAAAAAAAGGAATCATAAAAATATTTCCGATACGGGAGTCTACAAACAATTTCATTTCCTATTGTTCCGCGGGGCTTTTATGGCACAGTTTAAGTAATTGCTTGAGGTGGAAAAAGCTTTTTGTGTAATTGGGAGGATATTATTGCAGCAGACTTATTGACAGCTTTCGGAGTAATTTATTGTTTCGATATCGATAAACGCAGATCAGATACTGTCATTAGTGCAAATCAATTAGTAATGGATTACAATCACAGACAACGATGCTGTTCCTACGAATTCTAGCCTTCAAATACTATTTTTACGTTTGATGCTTGTTTGGGGCTTTACCCGGCCGGCCTCTGAAACGAAAGCGCCAATTTTCCCCGCTTGGCCGCTCTCAAACTTCGGGGGGGGGGTGCGTAGCGGTTGGCTGAACACTCGAGAGTACCGGCGACCTGGATTCAGGTCCTGCTGCTGCCCTGTGAGCAGTTTGTGTATCCCCCCCGTGACCACACAGGTTTCCTCCCACGGTCTAAAGACCCTCCGGCTGGTAGGTTCATTTGCCGCTGTAAATTGTCCCGCGGTTAGGCAAGGGTTAAATCGGGGAAACTGCTGAGAGCCGTGGCTCCAAGGGCCAGAATGGCCCTATTCCGCATTGTATCTCAATAAACAAATAATCAAAACTTGACAGAGATTGGGGTACGTCGGTTAAAATGAAAGATTTAAGAAACACCAATCCTGTTGGAGCTAAGAATGTTGGGCAGATTAGATTAGATTAGATTATGCGGACACACAGTCCTCTTTTATTGTCATTTAGTAATGCATGCATTAAGAAATGATACAATTTGTTCCTCCAGAATGATATCACGGAAACACAAGACAAACCAAGACTAAAAAAACTGACAAAAACCACATAATTATAACATATAGTTACAACAGTGCAAAGCAACGCCGTAACTTGATGAAGAACAGACCATGGGCACGGTAAAAAAAAAAGTCTCAAAGTCTCTCGAAAGTCCCATCATCTCACGCAGATGGCTGAAGGGAGAAACTCTCTCTGCCATGAGCTTCCAGCGCCGCAAACTTGCCGATGCAGCACCCTGGAAGCACCGGCCACAGTCCGACTCTGAGTCCGTCTGAAAACTCCGAGCCTCCGACCAGCCCTCCGACACCGAGCACCATCTCTGCCGAGCGCTTTGACCCCGGCCCCGGCAACAGGCGATAGGCAAAGCCGAGGATTTGGGGCCTTCCCCTCCGCAGATTCTCAATCGCACAGCAGCAGCGGCAGTGAAGCGGGCATTTCAGAAGTTACTCCAGATGTTCCTCTGTGCTTCTCACGTCCGTCTCCATCAAATCAGGATTGTGCACGGCCCCCTATTTAACAAATACGATATCGATTCGGAGCGGCCGCGTGCGCTGCGTCACGCCGCCATCTTCTCCACCCTTCCTTCGACTCGATTCGATACAGGCATTCAACTTTCCCCACTCCCCATCTCACAGACACACTCCCATCCTGCACCGGTCACTTTTCATCTTTTATGGCAGCTGTGTCACATACTTACGCGACTGCTTCCTTTATTATAAAAGTGTCAGCAATATTATGCTGTTTTACAGAAACATCCACCTCACACTTCCTCCCCTTCGAGCGGTGCTGCCTAATAATCCTCCAATTTAATCCCAGCCTGATCCCAGGACAATTTACAGAAACCGATTAACCTACTTACCAGTAGGTCTTTGGACTGTGGGAGGAAATCCCACGCGGTCACGGGGAGGATGTACAGGCAGCGGCGGGAATTGAACCCGGTCACTGGTACTGTAAAGCGTCGTGCTAACCACTATGCTACCAGGCCGCCAAGTCAACCGGCCAATCTTCCGACCATGCCACTCAGGGACTGTGTGACTGTATGTGATGGATGGTAACTATACGTACTATGTGTGACGAGGTGCACTGTAGTTTGTACTTTGGCCCCAGAGGAGTGGCGTTTCGTTTAGATGTATATGTGTGTTTGGTTGACTGACAATAAACTTGAACTTAAAAAATTATGAAGTGTTTTGACAGAATTTGAAAAAAAGATGTTTCCACTGGAGACAATGCTGATGTCAGTGACAAAATAGCAAGAGAAGAAATCAGAACACTTCAAGTCAAGTCACTTTTTATTGTCATTTCGACCATAACTGCTGGTACAGTACACAGTAAAAACAAGACAATGTTTTTCAGGACCATGGTGCTGCATGAACAATACAAAAACTACACTGAACTACATAAAAAACAACACAAAACTACACTAGACCAGGATTGCATAAAGTGCACAAAACAGTGCAGGCATTTTTTCTTTTTACCCAGTAGGTTGTTGCAATCTAGAAAGGGATTGAAGTAATATTAAAGTTGGAAGGGGCTACGAATGGAGGCCATGGGCTAAGGGTGAAAGGTGAAAGGTTTAAGGGGAACAGGAGGGGAAACTTCTTCACTCAGAGGATCGTGAGAGTGTGGAACGAGCTGCCAGAGCAAGTGGTGCATGCGAGCTCAGTTTCAGTGTTTAAGAGAAGTTTGGGACAGGTACATGGATGGTAGGGGGTGTGGAGGGCTATGGTCCCGGTGCAGATCAACGGGAGGAGACTGTTTAAATAGTTGGGCGTGGACTAGATGGGCTGAAGGGCCTGTTTCTGTGCTGTACTTTTCTATGACTCTGTGGAAAGACACAAAGTAGAGGAGGGTAGAATAGGGCACCTGGACCATTTAGGTAAAGTTCAAAGTAAATTTATCGTTGTCAAGAGTTCATACATGTCACCATATACAGTATTGAGATTCATTTTCTTGCGGGCATACCCAATAGCTATAGAATAATAACCATAACAGATTCAGTGAAAGACCGCGCCAGTTTGGGCATTCGACCAGAGTGCAGAAGACAACAAACTGTGCAAATACAAAAAGAAAGAAATAATAATAATAAATAAATAAGCAATAAATATTGAGAACATGAGATGATAGAAACTTAGAAACATAGAAAACCTACAGCACAATACAGGCCCTTCGGCCCACAATGCTGTGCTGAACATGTCCTTTCTTTAGAAATTACCTAGGGTTACCCATAGCACTCTATTTTTCTAAGCTCCATGTACCTGTCCAGGAGTCTCTTAAAAGACTGTATCGTTTCCGCCTCCACCACCGTTGCCAGCAGCCCATTCCACGCACTCACCACTCTCTGCTTAAAAAACTTACCCCTGACATCTTCTCTGTACCTGCTTCCAAGCACCTTAAATCTGTGCCCGCTCGTGCTAGCCGTTTCAGCCCTGGGAAAAAGCCTCTGACTATCCACACAATCAATGCCTCTCATCATCTTATACACCTCAATCAGGTCACAATCTCATTCTCCGTCGCTCCAAGGAGAAAAGGCCGAGTTCACTCAACCTATTCTCATAGGGCATGCTCCCCAATCCGGGCAACATCCTTGTAAAATCTCCTCTGCACCCTTCCTATAGTTTCCAAATCCCTCCTATAGTGAGGCGACCAGAACTGAGCACAGTACTCCAAGTGGAGTCTGATCAGGGCCCTGCAGAGTAGCAACTCATATTTGAAGAGTCCTTGAAAGAGAGTCCATTGGTTGTGGCAACAACTCAATGTTGGCGCAAGTGAAGTTGAGTGAAGATATCCTCTTTGGTTCAAGGCCCTGAGGACTGAGGGGTAGTGACAGTTTGTGAAGAGGTAACTTTTCCAAAAGGCCAGCTCAAGTAAACGATATCCAATCAGCTCCTCCCCCTCCACCCCCTTCTGCAGCATCCCTTAATTTAGTGGTTAGAGCTTCTGTCTTCTAACCAGCATGACCTCTACTGAGGGTCAGTACCAGTACTTAAATAATATTGACTAGATAACCTGCAAGCTTCAGATGTTGACAAGAGGGTGTACAGAAGCAAGATACATCAACTCATGGAGTGGTGTGGCAGCAACAACCTGGCACTCTGTGTCAGTAAGACCAAGATCTGATGGTGGACTTCATGAAGGGGTAAGGCGAGGGAACACACACCAATCCTCATAGAGGGATCAGAAGTGGAGAGGGTGAGCAGTTTCATGTTTCTGGGTGTCAATACCTCTGAGGGACTAACCTGGGTCCAACTTATTGATGCAACTACAAAGAAGGCAAGACAGTGACTATATTCCATTACAACAGGAATTCTGCAGATGCTGGAAATTCAAGCAACACACATCAAAGTTGCTGGTTAGATCTTCCAATAGATCCTGCCTGGTGAGTCCTGATGAAGGGTCTCGGCCTGAAACGTCGACTGAAACTCTTCCAATAAATGCTGCCTGGCCTGCTGCGTTTACCAGCAACTTTGATGTGTGTGACTATATTCCATTAGCAGTTTGAGGAGATTTGGTTTGTCACCAATGACACGCTCAAATTTCTACAGATGTACCACGGAGAACATTCTGACTGACTGCGTCACCAACTGGTACGAGGGGGGGGTGTGGGTCGGCTGCACAGGATCAAAATAAGCTGCAGGGTGTTGTAAACTCAGTCAGCTCCATCACGGGCACCAGCCTCCGTAGTATCCAGGACATCTTCAAGGAGCGGTGCCTCAGAAAAGTGGCGTCCATCATTAAGGACCCCCACCACCCAGGACATGCCCTCTTCTCATTGCTACCATCAGGGAGGAGGTACAGGAGCCTGAAGGCACACACTCAACGATTCAGGAACAGCTTCTTCCCCTCTGCCATGCAATTTCTGAACGGACATTGAATCCATGAACACCACCTCACTACTTTTTTATTTCTATTTTTGCACTCCTTATTTAATTTAACTATTATATATATATAATACTTAGTTTAATTCACAGTTTTTTCTATTATTATGTATTGCATTGAACTGCTGCCACAAAGTTAACAAATTTCACGACATATGCCAGTGATATTAAACCCGATTCCGACGCTGATCGCAAACAAGAGAAGATCTGCAGAAGCTGGAAATCCAAAGCAAGCTGAAAATCTGAAGCATTGATGCCAGGTTTGTGATTTGGAGAAATAAGCTTTCAGCGTAAGGATTCCTTGAAACAGAAGACAGGAGGTTACAACCACACTTCAGGATCAAAAGGGAAAGCTTCTGGTCCAAATACGAGGGGTGATTGATAAGTTTGTGGCCTAGGGTACAAGGAGTCAGTTTTAGAAAACCTAACACATTTATTTTTCAACATAGTCCCCTCCTACATTTACACACTTAGTCCAGCGGCCGTGGAGCATACGGGTCTTGGACCACCAGAAAGTGTCCACAGCAGGGGTGATTGATAAGTTTGTGGCCTAAGGTAGAAGGAGATGAGTTATACAGTTCTCGTTACATGCAGTTCAACTCTTTGAGTGATTATGCAGAAAGTTTGAAGTTAATAACTCATCTTCTACCTTAGGCCACGAATGTATTAACCACCCCGATGAGTTATTAACGGATGAGTTATTAACTTCAAACTTTCTGCATAATCACTCAAAGAGTTGAACTGCATGCTCACGTAACGCTCCACGACCGCTGGACTAAGTGTGTAAATGTAGGAGGGGGGACTATGTTGAAAAATAAATGTGCTGGATTTTCTAAAGTTGACGTCTTCTACCCTAGGCCACAAACTTATCAATCACCCCTCGTAACCTAAGTTTCAAACTTTAAGTAATGAAACATCAGGGGTTCGGAATGGGAATCAGGTTTAATATCACCGGCATAGGTCATGAAATTTGTTGTCCTTACGGCAGCAGTACAATGCAGTGCATGATAAATGTAGAAAATAAGATGGCGGATTACAGTAAGTAGGTATATTAAATAGTTAAACCAGGAGTGCAAAAACGGAAATTTAAAAAGTAGTGAAGTAATGTTCATGGGTTCAGTATTCATTCAGAAATCAGATGGCTGAGCGGAAGAAGCTTGTTGAGAGTGTGTGCCTTCTGGCTTCTGTACCTCCTCCCTGATGGTGGCAATGAGAAGAGGGCATGTCCTGGGTGATGGGGGTCCTTAATGGTGGATTTTTTGAGGCTCTGCTCCTTGAAGATGTCCTGGATACACGGAGGCTGATGCCCATGATAGAGCTGACTAAGTTCACAGCTTTCTGCAGCTACTTTTGATCCTGTAAATAAGCCCCATACCAGATGCTGATGCAGCCAGTTAGAATGCTCTCCACCGGTACATCTGCAGAAATTTGTGAGTGTCTTTGGTGACAGACCAAATCTCCTCAAACTCCTAGTGAGATATAGCCGCTGTTGTGCCTTCTTTGTAGCTGCATCGATACATTGGGCCCAGAGATCCTCAGAGATCTTGCCACCTGGTGACTTGAAATTGCTCACTCTCTCCACTTCTGATCCCTCCACCAGGACTGGTGTGTCTTCCCTCATCTTACCCTTCCTGAAGTCCACTGTCACCTCTGTGGTCTTCCTGACGCTGAGTGCCTGCAACACCACTGAACAAGCTGGTATATCTTGCTCCTGTACGCCCTTATCAACACCATCTGAAATCCTGCCAACAGTCGTTGTATCATCAGCAAATTACTCATGGCATTTGAGCCTATTATCCTATTATTAGTTTATCCCTTGGCTTTTGCAAACTAGGAACTGTGCACAACAAAAAGAGAGCTAAGCACTTTATTGCTCATGGATTATATATCGTCTACTGAATATATCTCTTTTTGTGATAACCCGAGCCAAACAAGAATAAATTAACGCCACTCAGCCTCCTTCAAAAGCCTTAAAAACCCAACTGCTATGTTTGATTGTGGTCTAAACACTTACAATACCTTCTTTCTAATTACATTCCTGATGAATTGCAGCAGGAGAGATTTCTATCTCTCCCTCATTCGTGAGTGAGGGAGAGAGCCCGTGGGACGGACAGTTGGTTTTGAGTACTCCAGATCAAGGTCTCTCTGGGGGGCTTTGCTGTTGCTTGCATGGTGGGTGGTGGGGCTGGTGCTTTTTGCTGAAATAAGGTGGGGTTAATGATTTTGCTGCTGTTTGTGTGTGGAAGAGAGGAGGTGGAACATTGTGGTTCTAACATTTTTACTGTTACTAGTTCTTTGGGATTTTTCTTCTGTTTCGGGGATGTCTGCCAAGAGCAAGAATTTCAGGCCGTATATTGTCTACGCTCTCCAATATTAAATGGAACTATTGAATTGCGACGAGGGACCGAGGAGAGGATGGAAAGGACCCCAGTGCTGGAATATCTGAGACCGGAGTCAAGGCACGATTTTGAGGCTTCTCGACGAGATGTCAGACGCGAATCCAAAAAGGAGACAGGAGTCCTAAACGCAACGGCAGGCTGAACCAAAGTTGAGCTGATGATCGAGCACCAAACCCGAGTTCAGATGCTCTTTAAATATCCAAATCTTGGCGCCAAAACGTGGCCGCCAATTAGCGGGGCGGGCCTGAATCTATAAAGGGGCCATACTCCGGAGAATCAGAGCATCGAAACCCCAGAGGCTGGCGCGGTCAGGTGCGTACCATAACGGTAAACTAGTTCTATTCCACAAGGATTTTCATTTCAACAGTTTAAAATTATTTTTTCTTTTGCTGGCTGAAACTTCTCTGACACTAACAGTGGCTTGCTTGGGTTTAATTTATCAATTGTACCGAGCTGTGAGACAAAACTGCAGGGGGTGCAAAACCAATTGAATCGCTCACACAGATTCACTGGCCTGCAAGCTTCTCCAATTCTCCGCAGTAATTGACCAACTCGTCTTGTAACTTCCTCCCCCACTGTGCAGAATTTCAATATCTGCGTCTTTTCCTTGCAATTCATCCCCTTCCTGTGTAAATAAGTAGAGCAAAAATAAGTGGGAAAGAACGCAGTGAGGTAGTGTTCATGGGTTCAATGTCCATTCAGAAATCGGACGGCAGAGGGGAAGAAGCTGTTCCTGAATCGCTGAGTGTGTGCCTTCAGGCTCCTGTACCTCCTCCCTGATGGTAGCAATGAGGAGAGGGCTTGTTTTGGGTGATGGCGGTCCTCATTAATGGACACCACCTTTTTGAGGCATTGCTCCTTGAAGATGTCCTGGATACTATGGAGGCTAGTGCACATGATGGAGCTGACTAATTTTACAATTCTTTGCAGCTTACTTCGATCCTGTGTGGTAGCCCCCTCGCGCCCCCCCCACTCATATATCAGACGGTGATGTAGCCAGTTAGAATGCTCTCCATGGTACATCTGTAGAAATTTGAGAGTGTCTTTGGTGACACACCAAATCCCCTCAAACTGGGTGTCAACATCTCTGAAGATCTATCTGCCCAACATATTGATGCAGCTACAAAGAAGGTGGTATCCATCACTAAGGACCCCCATCACCCAGGACGTACCCTCTTCTCTTTTGCTACCATCAACGAGAAGGTACAGTAGCCTGAAGAGATGCACTCAATGACTCAGGAACAGCTTCTTCCCCTCAGCCATCATATTTCTGAATGGACAATGAACCCTTGTACTGTTTCTTTTTACTTTTTTGATTAATTTTTGCACCACAGATTTAATTTCTCGCTGCTGCCAGCAGGGAGAAGGTACAAGAGCCTTGGGACTCATGCCACCAGGTTCAAGAACAGTTACTACCCCTCAACCATCAGGCTCTTGGACAGAAGGGGATAACTACCCTCATTCTATTGAGATGTTACCACAACCAATGATCTCACTTTAAGGACTCTTTTATCTCATTATCTCATGTTCTCATTATTTATTGCTATTTATTTATATTTGCATTTGCACAGTTTGTTGTCTTCTGCACTCTGGTTGATTTTTCATTGATCCTGTTTACAGTTACTATTCTATAGGTTTGCTGAGTATGCCCGCAGGAAAATGAATCTCAGTTGTACATGGTGACATATATGTACGCTGATAATAAAGTTTACTTTGAACTATATATAAAACCACAGATATCGGAGCAGAATTAGGCCAATTGGCCAATCAAGACTGCCCTGACATTTCATCATGGCAGATTCAATTTACCTCTCAGCCCCAATCTCCTGCCTTCTCCCCGTATTCCTTCTGCCTTAAACGTACATGAAGATTTGGCCTCCACAGCTACCTGTGGCAAAGAATTCCACAGATTCACCACTCTCTGGCTAAAGATATTCCTCATCTCCATTCTAAAAAGATACCCTTTCTATTCTGAGGCTGCGTCCTCTGGTCTTAGGCTCTCCCACCAGAGGAAACATCCTCTCCACATCCACTCTATTCAGGCCTTTCACCATCCAAAAGGTTTCAATGAGGTCACTCCCATTCTTCTGAATTCCAGTGAATTCCAGGCCCAGAGCCATCAAACGCTCTTCATATGACAAACCATTCAATCCTGGAATCATTTTCGTAAACCTCCTTTGAACGGTCTCCAGTTTCAGCACACCCTTTTGAAAATAAGGGACGCAAACCTGCTCACAATACTCCAAGTGAGGCCTCACCAGTGCTTTATAAAGTCCCAACATTACATCCTTGCTTTTATATTCTAGTCCTCTTGAAATGAATGCTAACATTGCATTTGCCTTCCTCACCACAGACTCAACCTGCAAATTAACCTTTAGGGAATCCTGCACAAGGACTCCCTAGTCCCTTTCCACTTCTGTTTTTTTTTTGTATTTTCTCTTCATTTAGAAAATAGTCAGCCCTTTCATTTCTTCTACCAAAGTGCATGACCATACACTTCCCAACACTGTATTCCATCTGCCATTTCTTTGCCCATTCTCCTAATCTGTCTAAGTCCTTCTGTAGCCTCTCTACTTCCTCAAAACTACCTGCCCCTCCACCTATCTTCATATCGTCTGCAAAGTTTGCGACAAACCCATCAATTCTATCATCCAAATCATTGACATATAATTTAGAAAGAATTGGTCCCAGCACAGACCCCTGTGGAACTCTACTAGACACTGGCAGCCAGCCAGAAAAGGCTCCCTTTAATCCTGCTCTTTGCCTCCTGCTGACCAGCCACTGCTTTATCCATCCTGTAACACCATGGGCTCATAACTTGTTATGTAGCTTGTCAAAGGACTTCTGAAAATCTAAGTACACAACATCAACTTCTAAAGTAAGTACATGTTCGGCACAGCATAGTGGGCCAAAGGGCCTGTATTGTGTGGCAGGTTTTCTGGTTCTGCGTTCTATATTAACTGCTTCTCCCTTGTCTATCCTGCTTGTTATTTCTTCAAAGAATTCCAACAGATCTGCCAGGCAAGGTTTTCCCTTGAGGAAATCATACTGACTACATCTTATTTTATCATGTGCCTCCAAGTACCCTGAGACCTCATCATTAACAATCGACTCCAACATCTTCCCAACCACTCAGGTCAGACTAACTGTTTCCTTTCTTCTGCCTCCTTCCCTTCTTGAAGAGCGGAGTGGACATTTGCAATTTTCCAGTCCTCCGGAACCATTCCAGAATCTAGTGATTCTTGAAATATCATTACTAATGCCCCCACAATCTCTTCAGCCATCTCTTTCAGAACTCTGGTCCAGGTGACTTATCTAACTCCAGACCTTTTAGTTTCCCAAAAGCCTTCTCTCTAGTAATGGTAACTTCACACACTTCAAGACCCCTGACACCTGGGACTTCCACCCTACTGCTAGTGTCTTCCACAGTGAGGATTGATGCAAAATACTTATTCAGTTTGTCTGCCATTTCCTTGTCCCCCATTACTACCTCTCCAACATCATTTTCCAGTGGTCCAATATCCACTCTCGCCTCTCTTTTACACTTTATGTATCTGAAGAAACTTTTGGTATCCTCTTGAATATTATTGGCTAGCTGACTTTCATATCCCATCTTTACCTTCATAATGAGCTTTTTAGTTGCCTTCTGTTGGTTTTTGAAAGCATCCCAATTCTACAAACTCCCACCAAGTTTTGCTCTATTATATGTCCTCTCTTTGTCTTTTGTTTGGTTTTGATTTCTCTCGTTAGCTACAGTGTTATCATCTTCCCTTTAAAATACTTCTTCCTCTTTGGGATGTTCATACCCTGTGCTTTCTGAATTGCTTCCAGAAATTCCAGCCAGTGCTGCTCTGCCATCATCCCTGCCAGTGTTCTTTTCCAAGCAATTCCGGCTAACTTTTCTTTCATGTCTCTGTAATTCCCTTTACTCCACTGTAATACTGATACACCTGACCTTAGCTTCTCTTCTCAAATTTCAGGATGAATTCGATCACATTATGATCACTACCCCTAAGAGCTCTTTTACCTTAAGCTCTCTAATCAATTCTGGTTCATTGCAGAACACCCAATCTAAAATAACTGATCCCCTAGTGGGCTCAACCATGGCCCTGCTCTAAAAAGCCATCTAGTAGGCACTCTAGAAATTCCCCCTCCAGGAATCCAGCACCAACCTAATTTTCCTAATCTACCTGCATGTTGAAATCCCCCGTGACTATTGTAACATTGCCCTTTTAGCAGGCATTTACTATCTCCTGTTGCAATTTGTATGTCACATCTATACTTCTGTTTGGGAGTCTGCATATAACTCCGACCAGGGTCTTTTAACCCCTGCAGTTCTTCAGCTCCATCCACAATGATTCAACACTTTCTGACCCTATGTCACCTCGTTCGAATGATTTAATTTCATTTTTTACCCACAGAACAATGCCACCCCCACTGCCTTCCTGCCTGCCCTCTTGATTCAATGTGCATCTGTGGACATTAAGCTCCCCAGCTATAATCTTCCTTCAGCCATGATTCAGTGATGCCAACAACATCATACCTGCTGGGCTGCAAGTTCATCTTCCTTACTCTGCATACTGCCCACATTCAAATAAAAACAAGTCCAGTAATCACCCTTTTCGATTTTATACATATCCTCCACGAGGACCACAAACTTGTCATTGGATTTGGAGGCTTGTGTACCTCAATGACTTGGAGTCAGGGGCTTTATGCTTTGGCTCTTGGTAGGGGCACACATGCCAACCGGGGTCAAAGGGTAGAGGCCAGATTAAGAGTGGTCCGCTGGTCCTCCAGGTTTGGAGGTTCAGCTCAAGGCCAACAACCCTGACTGGTCAAACAAAATTGTCACAGAAACAGCGATGAAGAATCCTTCTGCATCTGAGTGCGATGGTATTCCTGAGTCTCCACCCGGGACTTGCGCCGACTGAGAGTAGTGAAAACCGAGAGGAAGCTACTGACAAGATGAAGGAAGCCCTGAACACTGTCAGAGATGGAGGACGTTCATCGCTGCCGGAAACGCCAGCAGCGTAACGGGCAGTAAGTAAACACATATATTTCACTTTTTAAGTGTTTTTCTAACATTTTTATTATAGTTCAAGAGTTCCATTTAATATCAGAGAATGTATACAGTGTACAACCTGAAATTCTTACTCTTCACAGACACCCACAAAACAGAAGAGTGCCCCAAAGAATGACTGATGGTAAAAAGTTTAGAAACCCGAAGCCCTCTCCCTCCACCCTCCCAAGCACAAGCAGCAGCAAAGCACCCACCACCCAGCAAGCAAGCAATGGCAAAATCTGCAATCCAACAAAAACGATTCAGCATGCCACGGGCTCGCTCTCTCTCTCTCTCCCTCATAGGGCAGAGAGGTGTCACCTAGTGAGAGGGGAGACTAACAAAACAAAGAAAAAAAACAACTCACTGATTGCAACATTAAGACCATAAGACGTAGGAGCAGAATTAGGCCATTCGGCCCATCGAGTCCGCCCCACCACTCAATCGTGGCCGATCCTTATTTTCTATCTCCGCCTCAACCCCAGTTCCCGGCCTTCTCCCCGTAACCTTTGATGCCAAGTCCAATCAAGAACCTATCAATCTCTGCCTTAAATACACCCAACGACCTGGCCTCCACAGCTGCTTGTGGCAACAAATTCCACAAATTCACCACCCTCTGGCTAAAGAAATTTCTCCACATCTCTGTTTTGAATGGATACCCCTCTATCCTGAGGCTGTGCCCTCTTGTCCTAGACTCCCCCACCATGGGAAACATCCTTTCCACATCTACTCGGTCTAGGCCTTTCAACATCCAAAGGTTTCAATGAGATCCCCCCCACCACCCCATCCTTCTGAATTCCAGTGAATACAGACCCAGAGCCATCAAACGTTCCTCATATGATAACCCTTTCATTCCTGGAATCATCCTTGTGAACCTCCTCTGGACCCTCTCCAATGCCAGCACATCTTTTCTAAGATGAGGGGCCCAAAACTGTTCACATTACTCAAGGTGAGGCCTCACCAGTGCCTTATATTAAAGCCTACCCCATTGATTTTTTTTGCCATGAGTTCTCTGACTCAAGAATCAGAGTTTGTATTGCAATGTTCTGCTGCTGTAAGGCACTACATTTTGCAGCCTACACCATTTATATTTATAAGGGTCTCGGCCCGAAACGTCGACTGTACCTCTTCCTAGAGATGCTGCCTGGCCTGCTGCGTTCACCAGCAACTTTGATGTGTGTTGCTTGAATTTCCAGCATCTGCAGAATTCCTGTTGTTTGTGTTGCCATTTATATTAAACCTGATTCAGGCTCTGATCTTTGCGACCTTGAAGGACGGAGATGTCCGGAGTATCTAGGCATCTGGAGAAGCTGGCGCAGTGAGAGGCGCTGACCTTCACAGGAGAAGAAGGGGAAGTAATGCCAACTCACGCCACGCTTGGTACGCTCCCTCCGTGTGAGACAGGTACGCCCCAGAGCCGAGCGCAGCCCGGGCAGGACAGAGTGCTTTGCCGCTGAAATGACAACCCAGCAAGCTTCCCACTGTAACGTGGCAGCACAACAAGTGAATGATTAATACCTTCCTTGAGAATTCCTGACAAGTAGATGAACTAAGTCGTCGCCATCTGCTCCTGCCTGGCGTGAGTGGCCTCGAGCAATCATTAGCAGAGAGAGAGGCAATTTATCCTGCACCATTAGCCATTATTTATCAGCCAAACCATGGCCATTCAGTGATACACAGGTATTATTAACCCTGATCGTTGTGCAGTACCACTTTATCAACAGATGGCTCACTCCAGTGATCATAACGCACCACCCCCCACCCCACCCCCAAATTAAAATCGCAGTAAAACCTCAGGCTGGCCTTGCGTGTGAAACTGTTGGACGTTCTCAGAAGTAGACGCCGGCTCTTCAGCGTGAGAATTCTCCCCAAGTTCACTTGGAAAATATGGAAGTATGACCAGCAAGGTGCGTCCCCACCCAAGGAAGAGTGATGCAGTGCCAGTTCGGAGTCGAGGTGAGTGAAGTTATCCGTGCTGGTTCGGGAGCCCGATGGTTGTAGGGTAAAAACTGTTTCTGAAGCCGGTGGTGTGCGGCCTCCGGCAACTGGACCTCCTACCAGATGGCATTAGTGAGAAGATGGTGGGCATCCCCGACGATGGACGCTGCCTTCTTGCAGCAGTGCTCCTTCCAGATCTGCTCGTGGGTGGGGAGGGCTTTGATGTTGTATGAAGTCTTGACCATGGCTGACAGGGTTATATCTATCAATTTCTTTAGAGTTTCCCATTATTGGATATTGGTGTTCCCGTACCAGGCCACGATGCAACCAGTCAGGATGCTCTCCGCTGTGTATTTGTCGAAGTGTGTCAAAGTTTTTGGTGGCATGCAAACTTTTCAGATCGCCTTCTTTGTGATGTCGCTTACGTTCTAGTCCGAGGACAACCCCTCTGAAAGTTACTTATCCTCAGGGTGGCGGGGCGGAGATACGTCTCTGCCAAAGGAGGTGTAAGGTGCTCCTTCACTCCGCTCGTCTGCAGACCACCCTTGGGCAAGGTAGCGCCCTCTTAGCCCACCCCCACCCCCCAATCTCAGGGTCACATGAAGCCATGAGACCAGGTGGTAGACGGTCGTACGAGCAGCCGGTGCATATCACAAGTCCTGGTTATGCGACCACCGATGCCAGGCAGGCAATCTCTGAAGAGTATTTAAGGTAAATGGCTTTAAGGTAAGGGGTGGGAAGTTCAAGGGGGATATTAAAGGAAGGTTTTTTACTCAGAGAGTGGTTGGTGCGTGGAATGCACTGCCTGAGTCAGTGGTGGAGGCAGATACACTAGTGAAGTTTAAGGGACTACTGGACAGGTATATGGAGGAATTTAAGTTGGGGGCTTATATGGGAGGCAGGGTTTGAGGGTCGGCACAACATTGTGGGCTGAAGGGCCTGTACTGTGCTGTACTATTCTATGTTCTATGTTCTATAATGGCTTGGGGGGAGCAGGATTGTTCACTCATCTTGAGAAGACACTGCCCAGAAGACGACGATGGCAAACCACTTCTGTAGAAAGATTTGCCAAGAACAATCATGATCAGAGACCATGATCGCCCACGTCACACAACAGGGCAAATAATGGATGAAGGAATGATTAACAAGAGCCCACAAGGTCTTAGAAAGGCTTTGGGAGCCATCAGCTTGGAAGGCAGAAAAACAAGGCACAAAGACAGTGGTGAAGAGGTGACTCGGCACCGGTGATCAGAGGTGCAATTCCTCTGCCGAAGTCGGTAAAAGTTTGGGCCTTCTCCCCGTGAATGTGTGGGTTTCCCCCCAGGTGCTGTGGTGTCCTCCCACAGTCCAAAGGCGTATGGGTTGGAGTCAGCGAGTTGTGGGGACGCTACAACTGGTGGTGGAAGTGCGGCGACACCTGTGGGCTGCCCCCAGCGCAGTCCTCCGACAAGACACGGAGCAGTCCACTGTATGCTTCGATGTACACGCGGCAAATAAAGCCAACTGCTTCACATCCGCTCTGGCGTACAAAAGCCTGAGGTGAGCAAAGGGTGCTTCAACCACAAACACGAGGAATTCTGCAGATGCTGGAAATTCAAGCAACACACATCAAAGTTGCTGGTGAACGCAGCAGGCCAGGCAGCATCTCTAGGAAGAGGTACAGTCGATGTTTCGGGCCAAGACTCTTCGTCAGGACCAACTGAAAGAAGAGCGAGTAAGAGATTTGAAAGTGGGAGGGGGAGGGGGAGATCCGAAATGATAGGAGAAGACAGGAGGGGTAGGGATGGAGCCAAGAGCTGGACAGGTGATTGGCAAAAGGGATATGAGAGGATCATGGGACAGGAGGCGTAGGGAGAAGGAAAAGGGGGGGAGGAAGCCCAGAGGATGGGCAAGGGGTATAGTGAGAGGGACAGAGGGAGAAAAAGGAGACAGAGGGAAAGAATGTGTGTATATAAATAAATAACGGATGGGGTACGAGGAGGAGATGGGGCATTAGCGGAAGTTAGAGAAGTCAATGTTCATGCCATCAGGTTGGAGCACTGACTTCTCTAACTTCCACTAATGCCCCACCTCCCCCTCGTACCCCATCCGTTATTTATTTATATACACACATTCTTTCTCTCTCTCTCTTTCTCCCTCTGTCCCTCTCACTATACCCATTGCCCATCCCCTGGGTTTTCCCCCCCTCCCCCTTTTCCTTCTCCCTGGGCCTCCTGTCCCATGATCCTCTCATATCCCTTTTGCCTATCACCTGTCCAGCTCTTGGCTCCATCCCTCCCCCTCCTGTCTTCTCCTATCATTTCGGATTTCCCCCTCCCCCTCCCACTTTCAAATCTCTCTTACTATCTCTTCTTTCAGTTAGTCCTGACGAAGGGTCTCGGCCCGAAACGTCGACTGTACCTCTTCCTAGAGATGCTGCCTGGCCTGTTGCATTCACCAGCAACTTTGATGTGTGGAGCTTCAACCACGTCAGTTTGCTGAGGGGGACAGACCAGGTTTTTTAATTTTCCACTGAGGGTTGAGTTGGGGGTCATGGGTTAAGGGTGAAAGGTGAAATGTTTAAGGGGGAACTTCTTCACTCTGAGGGTGGAGCGAGATGCCAACGTAAGTGGAGGATGCGGGCTTGATTTCCACACTTAAAAGACGCTTGGATGGGTACATGGATGGGAGGGGAGTGGAGGGTGTGAATGTCGAACGGCAGATTAATAGTTCAGCATAGGGCCTGTCTCTGTTCCTTAGTGCTCTAGGACTCAATGAATCGAAATGAAAACAGAAGCTGCTATAAGTATCCAGTGTTCCGATGGAGAGAAACGAGGTTTAAACTTTCAGATTGATACACTATTATCCGATCCCATTGATCAGAATCAGAATCAGGTTTAATATCACCGGCGGACGCCGTGAAATCTGTTAACTTTGCGGGCAGCAGTTGAATGCAATATATGATAACAGAGAGGGAAAAAAATGTGAACTATATTAAATATATATGCATATTAGACAATTAAATTAAACAAGTAGTGCAGAAATAGGAATAAAATAGTTGTAAGGTAGCATTCATGGGTTCAATGTCCATTCAGAAATCAGACGGCAGAGGGGAAGAAGCTGTTCCTGAATTGTTGAGTGTGTGCCTTCAGGCTCCTGTACCTCCTTCCTGATGGTAGCAATGAGAAGAGGGCACGTCCCGGGTGATGGGGGTCCTTAATGATGGATGTCACCTATTTGAGGCACCGTTCCTTGAAGATGTCCTGGATACTACGGAGGCTGGTGCCCATGATGGAGCTGACTGAGTTTACAACTCCCTGCAGCTTACTTCGATCCTGCGCAGCACCTACCAGACAGTGATGCAGCTGGACCCAATGCTCTCTACAGTACATCTGTAGAAATTTGAGTGTTTTAGGTGACAGACCAAATCTCCTCAAACTCCTAATGAAATACAGCCGCTGTCTTGCCTTCTTCAAAGCTGCATCGACATGTTGGGAACAGGTTAGGTCCTCAGAGATCTTGACACCCAGGAACTTGAAACTGCTCACTCTCTCCACTTCTGATCCCACAATGAGGAAATTAGTTTCAGGGGTTCTTTGTTTCTCTTTCCGCAGGTACTGCTTGACCTCCGAATATTTCTAGCAGTCATTTTAATTTGATTTCACATTTCCACCACAGATTTTTTTTCTTTTTAATAAAAATTTGTTGAATATAATTATGGGATATAGATGGGAGAAAAGTTCAAAAAGCTCACCTAATGTGTAGTAAAATCACCATAAAAATCAGCTCACTCGATATTAAATGAAGAGAAAGGTACAGTAGCTCTCTTGGGTTTCACATTACAGGGACAGACGACTGGAGATGGTGTTTGAAATGTAATATGGGTGGTTTTATAAGGGTCATGTTGATGAAAATACCAAGTGTTTCACCCACATTAAAATTTAAAATAAGACCATGCTGTTAACGGCCCTTTAACTAATACAGTGCCCTGTAAAAGCATTCAGACCTCAACCCTTTGTTCCCATAAATGAGTATTATGAGCGAGGATTTTGATCAATTTAACTGAGAATTTTCATTTGCGCATTGTACGAAAGAAGAAGATGGTGCCAGCGAACAACACTACCAGAGGCGACGTCCTCCGTACGGTTCATGAAGCCAGTCCTTTCTTCTTCTCTTTATGGTTCCGCTAGTCTATGTCTATGTCCTGGCCATTTCGGGCCAATCAGGCCATCTGTCGCTTTGTGTCTCCACAAGCGTATGGCGTGGAGGTAGGGAAGCCTGTGAGCACACGGTCAACCCCATCTCTCGCCGAATGAAGCTCTCACGGAGGACTGAAATCATCCAGGAGAGCGAGCATTCAGCGCCGTCTACAATCCTCTCCCCTGATGCTGTCGGCAGATGTTGCCGGAGCAAGATTTAATCGATGCAGTTTGTGGATTTGGGCTCTAATCCAGGTTTATGATGCGTTCTGAATGGAATGGTACGTCGCACCTGGAGTTTCTCCTGTCAGCGGATGTATTCCCTCCACGCCTCTCTGACGTAGTGGGGAACCGCGTACGAGGCAAGTTACAGCAGTGGTTTGCCATTGCCTTCTGCCGGGTGAGTTTCCATAGAGATCACCAGCTTGTAACCTGGCACGGATGGAACGCGTGCAGGGGAGCCTGCTGGATTCGAACTCAGGACCTTTCGTTCCAAAGTCTGGCACTGATGCCACTATGCCACCAGCCGGGTCATGGTGTTCTAATTTTCTATATTGCCTATGCACTTAAATAATAAATGTACTTCAAATCTTTGAATCCTTGAATATACTTTTTTCACGGTAGAGCCCAAAAAAAACAGGGAAATTAATAAAGCATGAAAAACTGAAATGTCAGCAGTTCAAAAGTATTCATCTCCCTCTGCTCAGTACCAAGTCGAACCACCTCTCGCAGCTATTACAGCCAGTAGTGTTTTTTTGGATAAGTCTCTAATAGCTTTGCACAGCGTGATGGAGCAAGATTTGTCCATTCCTCCTTGCAAAATTGCTCAAGCTCTGCCAGGTTAGTTTGGGAGCAGCGATGGACAGCAGTCTTGAGGTCTTGCCAGAGATTTTCAATCAGGTTAAGGTCAGGACACTGACTGGGCCACTCAAGGACATCATATTTCTTCATCTGAGGCCACTCCGTGGTTGCTTTGGCAGTGTGCTTTGGGTCGTTGTCCTGCTGAAAGACGAGCTTCCTCCCCAGTTTAAGCTTTCTGGCAGAGGCTGGCAGGTTTTTATCGAAGATCTCTCTGTATTTAGCAGCATTCATCTTCCCGTCAATCCTGACCAGATTTCCAGCCCCTGCTGCTCAAAAGGATCCCCGAAGCACGATGCTACTCCACCATACTTTACAGTAGGGATGGTGCTCCTGGCTGATGTGCTAAATTAGATTCACACCACACGTACTGCTGAGTGTTGAGGCAGAGGAGTTCCATTTTAGCCTCATCTGAGCACAAGACCTTCTTCCACATCTTTACAGTATCTTCTACGCGATGCCAAGATGTTACATGTTTTTTTTAATCCAGGGCTTCTTCCATAGAAACCATAGAAACTACAGCACAGAAACAGGCCTTTTGGCCTTTCCTGGCTGTGCCGAACCATTTTCTGCCCAGTCCCACTGACCTGCACACGGACCATATCCCTCCATACGCCTCCCATCCATGTATCTGTCCAATTTATTCTTAAATGTTAAAAAAGAACCCGCATTTACCACCTCGTCTGGCAGCTCATTCCATACTCCCACCACTCCCTGTGTGAAGAAGCCCCCCCTAATGTTCCCTTTAAACTTTTCCCCCCTCACCCTTACCACATGTCCTCTTGTTTTTTTCTCCCCTTGCCTCAGTGGAAAAAGCCTGCTTGCATTCACTCTATCTATACCCATCATAATTTTATATACCTCTATCAAATCTCCCCTCATTCTTCTACGCTCCAGGGAATAAAGTCCCAACCTATTCAACCTTTCTCTGTAACTGAGTTTCTCAAGTCCCGGCAACATCCTTGTAAACCTTCTCTGCACTCTTTCAACCTTATTAATATCCTTCCTGTAATTTGGTGACCAAAACTGAACACAATACTCCAGATTCGGCCTCACCAGTGCCTTATACAACCTCATCATAACATTCCAGCTCTCATATTCAATACTTTGATTAATAAAGGCCAATGTACCAAAAGCTCTTTTTAAGACCCTATCTACCTGTGACTCCACTTTTAGGGAATTTTGTGTCTGTATTCCCAGATCCCTCTGTTCCACTGCACTCCTCAGTGCCTTACCATTAACCCTGTATGTTCTACATTGGTTTGTCCTTCCAATGTGCAATACCTCACACCTGTCAGTATTAAACTCCATCTGCCATTTTTTAGCCCATTTTTCCAGCTGGTCCAAGTCCCTCTGCAGGCTCTGAAAACCTTCCTCACTGTCTACTACACCTCCAATCTTTGTATCATCAGCAAACTTGCTGATCCAATTCCTTGCCACTCTTCCATAAATACCCCTTTTGTGCAAGGCCTTGGAGATTGTGGAGCAGTGAACTTCATCTTCATTTGCAGCCATTGACTTCTGCAGCTCACTCTGCCATTGGAATCACAGTAGACTCTCAGACAAGTGCCATTCTTTTCAAGCAACTAGGTTTAGAGGGGCGGCCTGACCTAGGCAGTGTGGCTGTGGTTTCATATTTTTTCCATTTTTTTTTATGATGGACTGCACTGAGTTCCAAGGTACGTTCAGTGCCTTTGAGATGATCTTGTATCTTTCCCCAGATTTGTGCTTCTCTATTATCATTTCCCCGACTTGTCTTGAATGTTTTTTTTGTCTTCGTTTTGGTCTGGTCTGTTGAAACTCTACCATACTGTTGGACCTTACTGAGAAAGGGGCCATTTATTCTTATGAATTCATTGATGAACTTCCAACTTTTCTACATCAACAAATTGGGTGAGTTGGTAAGGTAGGAAAGTTAGCATAGTAATTACAAAGGAGATAAATGACTTCTCAGCCTCAAAAGTTTGGTGTTTAATATTTAGTAAATTGTTGACAGTTTTGGGAATTTTTCTGTTGATTTGACATGATACACAATATTTTGTAGATTAGTTCAAAACACCCTGCTTTAATGTAATTTAAATTTAGAAAATGAGACAGTAAAAAAAGTAGTGGGGTCAGAATACTTTTTCAAGGCACTGTAGCGGTTTGACTAACGAAGCAAAAAGCAGGAAAAAGGTCAGCTCCTTTCTTATCAGATTCCTTCTTCTTCATGGCTTTACACATTCCACCTTTCACCTCCCAGCTTCTAACTTCATGTCCCCCTCTTCACTCACCTTCCCTTTTACCTGGTCTCACCTATCACCTGCCTGTTTGTACTCCTTCCCCCCTCTTTCTACTTTCTGGCTTCATCCGCCTCTCTGAGTCCTGATGAAGGTTCTCAGCCCGAAACGTCAAATGTTTATTCCTCTCCATAGATGCTGCCTGACCTGTTGAATTCCTCCAGCATTTTGTGTTTCGTTCTCTGGACTCCCATTCAGATCCTTTACAGATAGCCTCAAAGTGCTTTAGAGCTAGCGGTCCTTATAAATTGTCATCACGCCTGGCTTAAGTAATGATTCTGTTTTCTTTATTGAGATACAGAATGGAATAGGGCTTTTTGGCTTTTGGAGCCACACCTCCAATTTAATCCTAGCCTAATCACATGAAAATTTACAATGACCAATTAGCCTACCGACCGGTAGGTTGTGGGACTGTGGGAGGAAACTGGAGCACCTGGAGGAAACCCATGTGGCCATCTTTAATGGTCAGCCATCTTCAATAGTTACAGATGGTGGACATGACCTATATTTATCGAGAGGCGGACAGAGCGTGGAGTAGGCCCTTCTCAGCCCTTCAAGTTGCGCCACCCAGCCACACCGCCCCTCCGATTTAACCCCAGCCCAATCACGGGACAATCGACAATGACCAATTAACTTACCAACTGGTACGCCTTTGGACTGTGGGAGGAAACCGGAACACCCGGTCACGGGGAGAACGTACAAACTCCTTACAGGCAGTGGCAGGAATTGAACCCGGGTCGTCTGCACCGTAACATGATGTGTTAACCACTAGGCTACAGCACCACGCTTGCATCATTCCGGGTCATGTTTCTTAGTTCAATAGTTAAGCAACTTGTGGCGTGCAACTTCTTAGGAATACGTCACCCCTCCCCGCCACAGGGTGCCCCACCGAAAAGAGGCTTTTGCAATATGGCTTCAATTTAAATATTTTTAAAAATCTACTTGGTAGATTAGATTCCCCTAATGTTACCTAATAAAGTGGCCATTGACTTGTGCTTATGGTTTTCTGCTGCTGTAGCCTATCCACTTCACGGTTCGACGTGTTGTGCGTTCAGACATGCTCTGCTGCACACCGCTGTTGCAACGAGTGGTTATTTGAGTTACTGTCGCCTTCCTGTCAGCTTGAACCAGTCTGGCCATTCTCCTCTGCCCTCTCTCATTAACAAGGCAATTTCGCCCGCCAAACTGCCACTCATTGGATATTTTTGTTTTCTCAATGGTTCAATTTAATATCAGAGAATGTATACAGTATAACACCTGAAATTCTTACACCTTGCAGACAGCCACGAAACAGGGAGAAAAAGAAAATCGGAAGTATGAATGACAGAAAAACATGGGAACTCCAAAGCCCTATTCTCGTAAACTCTAGAGGCTGTTGTGCATGAAAATCCTAGGAGAACAGCAGTTCCTGCGATACTCAAACCACCCCATCTGGCACCAGCAATCATTGTACAGTTGGTGACTTAGATTACATTTCTTCCACTTTCTGATGTTTGGTCTGAACAAGATCAGAACCCCTTGAATTTCTTTAATGAACCTCCTGTGTTGCTGCCACATGATTGGCTGATTAGATATTTGCAATAATGAGCAGGTGTATCTAATAAAGTGGCCACTGGCTGCATGTTCACAATTTTCTGCTGCTGTAGCCCATCCGCTTCACGATCCGACGTGTTGTGCGTTCAGAGATGCTCTTCTACACACCACTGTTGTAACGGGTGGTTATTTGAGTTACTGTTGCCTTGTTGTCAGCTTGAACCAGTCTGGCCATTCTCCCCCCACCTCGCTCATTAACTCGTTACTTTCACTCACCAAACCTCAGCTCACTGGATGTTTTTTGTATTTGCACCATTCTCTACAACTTTATAGAGACTGTAGTGTGTAAAAATCCCAGGAGATCAGCAGTTCCTGAGATACTCAAACCACCCTGTCTGGCACCAACAGTCAAAGTCACTTAGAGCACATTTCTTCCACATCCTGATGTTTGGTCTGAACAACGATTGAACCTCTTGACCAGGTCCGCGTGCTCTTATGAACATCTTGAGCTGCTGCCACATGATTGGCTGATTAGATATTTGCATTAACGACCGGGTGTACCCAATAAAGTGGCCTCCGAGTGCATACGACAGGGGAAAGCTCCCAAACCAACTTTAGAAGGGAAAATCCGCCTTGGCTCTTGTCCCCCGATTTATAGCCACTGAGCCCTGTTGAAGCTGTAACTGCCCCAGGTACATAACACTTGACTGATGTTCTGACGTGCGTGAAAGTATAGTGGAGAAACCAACCATCTATCTTGATGTCTTGCCTCATGGTTCGTGGCTTCTGGGGACTTGTGTCAAACTGTGCCTGACAGCAAACATTAGCAACTTTACGAGGAAAAGCAATAAGCAGTAGATAAGGGTTAAAGGGCGCCATGGTAGGAGAGCAGTTCGCTATTACAACGCGGGGAGTCAGAGGCTAGAGTTCAATTCCATTGTCGCCTGCAAGAAATATTTTTACATCCTCCCCGTAAGCGTGTGGATTTCCTCCAGGTGCTCCAGTTTCCTCGCACAGCCCAAAGACGTGCCAGCCATTTTATTTTGTTGAGGGAAAATGCAGAGGAGGCCCTTCTGGTCCTCGTTTTGCTGCTGTTCTGCTGTTAGAATAGAACAGAACTTTTTCTATTGCTCAAGACAACGAGATTGTGGTGCTACGCCAGACCGCGCAGCACAAGGTACTTACAATGGAGGAAACCGGAGCACCTGGAGGAAACCTACGTAGTCGCGGGGAGACCGCGACAGAATTCCTCACAGGCAGTGGCGGGAATTGAACCCTGGTGGCCGGCACCGCAAACCGTTGTGCTAACCACTATGCTACCGCGCCAGTAGATTGGCTGGTCGTTGTAAACTGTCCCGTGATTGGGCTTGGGTTAAATAGGTTGCCGGGCGGTGCGGCTCGTTTGGGCCGGAAGGGCCTGTTCTGCGCCGTCTCTCTAAATAACATAAAAATAAATAAAGAATTTGTGAAAATAGCCAGCTACTCCCATACATACATGGCCTAAATCACTGTGAAATAGGTCTGTACAATGCAAACATGTGTGGTTTATGCAAACCGCTTGAAGAAATCAAGGGTGTTATTTCTTGTCGTGAAGGCTGAAAGATATCAAATTTGGACATAAGCTCAGAAAGACTTCAACAGCTGAAGTAATTCAGCCGTCGGCAGCAGAGGATGGAGGCAGTTTGCGAATTTTCGTTTTTCTGTTCACTTGGCAAAAACATCCCTCCGTCTGCCATCAGCAGCCGGAGAAGTTTGCGCTCGCTCTGCTTCCGCTATCAGTGCTGAAATTCCTCAGAATGAACCTTACAACCATAGGCATGGCTTTTCAGAGGATTGGCACTAATCTCAGTGGTGGAGGCAGACACACTAGTGAAATTTAAGAGACTACTAGACAGGTATATGGAGGAATTTAAGGTGGGGGTTATATGGGAGGCAGGGTTTGAGGGTCGGCACAACATTGTGGGCCGAAGAGCCTGTACTGTCTATATCTAAACATTATGATCTGCTGTCATATAGACTAGAACCACAGCATCTGAATCAGAATCAGGTTTAGTATCGTGAAATCTGTTAACTTTGCAGCAGCAGTACATAATAATAGAGGAAAAAAACTTTGAATTACTCTAAGTATATATTTATTTATCTAGTTGGTTAGTTAGTTAGTTATTAGCCGGCCGGTGTAGTTGCATCCGCACCGGACTTCGAGATGTGGGGTAGCGGCTCGGAACCTGGCCGGCTCCTTGCACTCTTTCCAGCTAGCAACTCATCCTCATTAAAAAATAACAACGGACAAATGCTGAAGACACACCAGGGCTGCTCCCCCCCATGCGTCACAAGCACCGGAAAGAACGACAACGATCTATGTATCAAATAGTTAAATTAAACAGGTACTGCAAAAAAAAATAGATGTAAAGAAGTAGAGAGGTAGTGTTCATGGGTTCAATGTCCATTCAGAAATCGGATGGCAGAGGGGAAGAAGCTGTTCCTGAATCGTTGAGTGTGTGTCTTCAGGCTCCTGTACCTCCTCCCTGATGGTAGCAATGAGAAGAGGGCACGTCCTGGGTGATGGGGGTCCTTAATGATGGAAGCCGCCTTTTGGAGGCATCACTCCTTGGATACTACGGAGGCTGGTGCCCATGATGGAGCTGACTGAGTTTACAACTCTCTGCAGCTTGCTTCGATCCTGTGCAGTAGCCTCCCCGCTCCCACCCCCACCCAGCCAGATCAGAGTGTAAAATTAAGCCTACTTATTCCACTGTACTGGTCGCCCTGCAGTGAACCGTCCAAGCATTTCCAGTGCCGGGCAGGATTTCACAGACTCCTTTACTTGTCTGGTTACTTGACACACTGTTCCACAAATCCAGTTTTGTCAATCGCGCAGATCTCCGTTCTGCCTCCTTCAGTCTTAACTGGATAAGAAAAAGACATCTCAACGGCAGGTCCCCTGTGAGTAAAGAGTTCTTTTCATCTTGTCAAAGTCACTGACTCGCTCTCTGAATGCTCAGTAATCTCTTTATTTTCCACAATCTAATTGTGCCGTTTATGCAATATTCAGAGTGGCAACTTCTGTAACGTTCACATCAGATTCCGCACAGGGAACAGCAGTGCTCCTTGTTACTCCGACTCCGATTCCCATTCAAACATTTTTAATTCCCGTTCCCATACGTTGGCCCAGGTCCTCCTATTGAGCGTAGATGAGGCCACCCTCAGCTTCGAGGAGCAAGCCCTTATAGTCCGTCTTGGTAGACTCCAGCTGAATGGTATGAATATCGATTTCTTCTTCTGGTTAAAAAAAAAATTCCCTCCTTCTCCCCTCTTCTTCAGTTCCCCACTCTGGCCTCTTACCTCTTCTCACCTGCCTATCAGGGTCCCCTCCTCCTTTGGTCCACTCTTCTCTCCTATCCTTCCTCTCCAGCCCTTTACCTTTCCCACCCACCTGTCTTCGCCTATCGCCTTCTGGCCAGCCTCCTTTCCCAGCACCTTTTTTATTCTGGTGTATCCTCCCCTCACTTCCTTTCTAGGCCTAAAGAAGGGTCCCAGCCCAAAACCTCGACCGTTCGTTCATTTCCGCAGACGCCGCCTCACCTGCTGAGTTCCTCCAACAATTTTTGTGCAACAATTGTAGGCCGTATCTCAGGTAATGATGAGTTTGAGTACAGAGAGGAAATTAAGAACCTGGTGGCATGGTGCGAAGACAATAGCCCATCCCTCAACGTCAGCAAGGCGAAGGAATTGGTTGTTGACTTCAGAAGGAGTAGCGGACCGCACAACCCAATTTACGTAGGTGGTGCGCAAGTGGAACAGGTCAAAAGCTTTAAGTTCCTCGGGGTCAATATCACAAATGACCTGACTTGGTCCAACCAAGCAGAGTTCAATGCCAAGAAGGCCCACCAGCGCCTTTACTTCCTGAGAAAACTAAAGAAATTTGGCCTGTCCCCTAAAACCCTCACTAATTTTTATAGATGCACCGTAGAAAGCATTCTACTAAGGTGCATCACAACCTGGTATGGAAGTTGTCCTGTCCAAGACCGAAAGAAGCTGCAGAAGATCGTGAACATGGTGCAGCACATCACACAAACCAATCTTCCGTCCGTGGACTCACTTTACACCGCACGCTGTCGGAGCAGTGCTGCCAGGATAATCAAGGACACGACCCACCCAACCAACACACTTTTTGTCCCTCTTCCCTCTGGGAGAAGGCTCCAGGAGCTTGAAGACTCGTACAGCCAGAATTGGGAACAGCTTCTTTCCAACTGTGATAAGACTGCTGAACGGATCCTGACCCGGATCTGGGCCGTACCCTCCAAATATCCGGACCTGCCTCTCAGTTTTTTTGCACTACCTTACTTCCCATTTTTCTATTTTCTATTTATGATTTATAATTTAAATTTTTAATATTTACTAATTTTAACTTTTTTTAATATCTTTAGTATTTAATATTTGTAATCCAGGGAATGTGAAGCGCAGAATCAAATATCACTGTGATGATTGTACATTCTAGTACCAATTGTTCGGCGACAATAGAGTATAAAGTATAAAGTATAGAGCATTGCTTTGGACTTCCAGCATCTGCAGACCTTCTTGTGTCGCCCAAGGGTGACCTGCAGGCTGGCGGAGTGAAGGAGCTCCTTACACCTCCTTTGGTACAGGCGTATCCCCACCCCGCCACCCTGAGGCTCAGTAACTTCAAACACTTTCGCACCATCGCATCACTAGTACGCAAGCGCCATCACAAAGCAGGCGTGGCAGCTATCTTCAAAGTTTGGATCGGTTCAGCATGTGACCACAGACTTTGACAAACTTCTACACGTACACAGTGGAGGATATCCTGACTGGTTGCATCACGGCCTGGTATGGGAACTTAAGTGCCCAGGAATGGAAAAGTCTTAAAAGTCTTAAGAAAGTGGTGGTGCAACTCATTCAATCACACCAAAGCGCCTCTCCCCATCACAGAGCCCATCCACATGCACAGCTGCCTTAAGAAAGTAGCGTCCATCATCAAAGACTCCCACCATAAGACATAGGAGCAGAATTAGGCCATTCAGCCCATCAAGCCTGCTCCGCCATTCCATCACGGCCGATCCCGGATCCCACTCAACCCCACACACCTGCCTTCTCACCAAGGACACTCAAAGCTGCTGCGCAGGTTGACTCTGTGGTTAAGAAGGCATACGGTGTATTGGCCTTCTTCAATCGCGGGATTGGGTTCAGGAGCCGAGAGGTAATGTTGCAGCTGTATAGGACCCTGGTCAGACCCCACTTGGAGTACTGTGCTCAGTTCTGGTCGCCTCACTACAGGAAGGATGTGGAAACCATAGAAAGGGTGCAGAGGAGATTTACAAGGATGTTGCCTGGATTGGGGAGCATGCCTTATGAGAATAGGTTGAGTGAACTCGGCCTTTTCTCCTTGGAGTGACAGAGGATGAGAGGTGACCTGATGGAGGTGTATAAGATGATGAGAGGCATTGATCGTGTAGACAGTCAGAGGCTTTTTCCCAGGGCTGGAATGGCTAACACGAGAGGGCACAGTTTTAAAGTGCTTGGAAGCAGGTACAGAGGAGATACCAGGGTAAGTTTTTTTTTTACAGAGTGTGGTGAGTGTGTGGAATGGGCTGCTGGCAACGGTGGTGGAGGCAGATACAATAGGGTCTTTTAAGAAACTCCTGGATAGGTACATGGAGCTTAGCAAAATAGAGGGCTATGGGTAGCCCTAGGTAATTTCTAAGGTAAGGACATGTTCGGCACAGCTTTGTGGGCCGAAGGGCCTGTATTGTGCTGCAGGTTTTCTATGTTTCTATATCCTTAGACGCCCTGACCAACCAGGAAACGACCAACTTCCGCCTTAAATATACCCACGGACCTGGCCTCCACGGCAGTCAGAGCATTCCACAGATTCGCGACTCTCTGCCTGAAAAAAATCCCTCCTTACCTCTGTTCTAAAGGGTCGCCTCTCAATTCTGAGGCTGTGCCCTCCAGTTCTGGATAGCCCCACCATAGGAAACAACCTCTCCACATCCACCCTATCTGGTCCTTTCAACATTCGGTCGGTTTCCCCTCCCCAGCCCCGCAAGGACTCTACAACTCATGTTCTCAGTATCATTCTTTTTTTGTTATTTACACAATTTCTCTTCTTTTACACGTTGGCTGTTGTCAGTCTTTGCTTGTGTATAGTTTTTCATAAATTCTACTACATTTCTTTATTTTCCCGTAAATACTCCGCGAGAAAATGAATCTCAAATAAGTATTATGGTAATGTGCAAGTCTTGGATAATAAATTTCACTTTGACATTGACTTTAAGCAGAATATTTTAGCAGTTCTCCAGAGATACAGCTAATCACAAGAGGTTGTAAGTGTCTTCTTCATTTCTACCAAACTGTTTTTGTACTCCTAAAGCTCCAACGTTGTGCTGAAACTTTTGTTTATCTTTTTACAGGAAACTGGAAGAAGACAAGAATTCTCTTTGGTTCATCTTTTGCTCGAGTCCAGGGATTCCCGACTGATTTTACTCCATGGACCCAGGGAACCTCCCGCTCTAGACTCTTTGTCTTCTTTTGCCCTAGACTAACTCGTCTTTACCTGAGTCTAAAGAATACGTAGTTCCTAAGGGAGTCAGCTACAGTAAATTCAACCAATGCCCCTTCCGAATCAACTCACTCAAAGTGCTGGAGGAATTCAGCAGGTCAGACAGCATCTCTGGAAATGAGTGAGCGGTTGACGTTTCGGGCCGATACCCTTCTTCAAGACTGTGCTGAAAGAGTTGGTCCCTTCCAAACAACTCATCAGTAACCAAGAAGACTGTGCTGGTTCCCAGACTACTGACAGCAAGGAGCCATCACGTGAAGTCCAGACAGATTTCTCAGCGTGGATGCATCTCCCTCATCTGTGTGTAGTTTTTCATTGTATTTCTTTGTATCTACTGTGAATGCCTGCAAGAAAATGAATCTCAGGTGGTATATGGTGACACTTCGATCGTAAGTTTATTTTGAACTGTGAACTTTGTTGACTAAATCAGCAGCAAAGCATCCTGGGACACATGCAGTATGTAATGCGCGCAATAATGCATGGTCGGTGTGGGCACGTGGCCAAATGGTTAAGGTCGTGAGTTCGAGCCCCAGCCGAGGCAACGTGTTGTGTCTTTGAGCAAGGCACTTAATCACACATTGCTCTGCGACGACACCGGTGCCAAGCTGTATGGGTCCTAATGCCCTTCCCTTGGACAACATCGGTGTCGTGGAGAGGGGAGACTTGCAGCATGGGCAACTGCCGGTCTTCCATACAACCTTGCCCAGGCCTGCGCCCTGGAGAGTGAAGACTTTCCAGGCGCAGATCCATGGTCTCGCAAGACTAATGGATGCCTTAAATGCATGGTTGCCACCACTACTACATATACATGTCCCACCTGCAATAGAGCTTGTGGGTCCAGGATAGGACTGTAAAGTCATCAAAGATCTCACCGTTAAAGGAGTGGACGTCGTCAACGGATTTCGATGGACAACCGAAGAAGAAGAAGAATGTTTGGAACCGCTGGGGTAGAAAGTGAAGGGATCAGAAGTGGAGAGAGTGAGCAATTTCAAGTTCCTGGGTGTCAAGATCTCTGAGGATCGAACCTGGACACAACATATTGATGCAGCTACAAAGAAGGCAAGATAGCAGCTATAGTTCATTAGGAGTGTAAGAAGATTTGGTTTATCACCAAAGACACTCACAAACTTCCACAGATTTACCATGGGGAGCATTTGGACTAGCTGTATCACCGTCTAGTATGGGGGGGGGTGGTTCTACTGCAAGGGTTAAAGTAAGCTGCAGAGAGTTGTAAAATTAATCAGCTCCATCATGGGTACTGACCTCCGTAGTATCCAAGACATCTTCAAGGAGCGATGCCTCAAAAAGGTAACATCCATCATTAAGGACCCCCATCACCCAAGACATGCCCTCTTCTCATTGCTACCATTGGGAAGGAGGTACAGGAGCCTGAAGGCACACACTCAACAATTCAGGAACAGCTTCTTCCCCTCTGCCGTTTGATTTCTGAATGGACATTGAACCCATGAACACTACCTCACTACTTTTTAATTTCTATTTATGCACTACTTATCTAATTAAATTATTTAATATAAATATACTTACTGTAATACAGTTTTTTCTCTAATATTATGTATTGCATTGTACTGCTGCCGGAAAGACAACAAATTTCATGACATATGCTGATGATATTAAACTTGATTATGATTCTGATTTTGAAATTCTCAAACAGCTTTGGAGAGACTAGACTCAATCTTCTCTGTATAATTACAGCCCACTTCTAAATTACTACTTTCAGTTACATGATCAGCACCCACTGCTCCCTGTATCCTTGCAAAAGTGCCAAGTGTGATCGTAAGTTCAGAAGTTAACGAGAAACAAAAGGGTTTATTAGGGCGAGTAAGTAACTCGTACACTGAACTCAGGATGATGCAGAGGATTTGTTTTACTGGAAATCCTGCACATTGGTGTAAATTGTATATAAGACCACAAGACCATAAGATAAAGGAGAAGAATTAGGCCATTTGGCCCATCGAGTCTGCTCCCCATTTCACCATGGCTGATCCATTTTTCCTCTCTGCCCCCAATCTCTTGCCTTCTCCCTGTATCTCTTCATGCCCTGACCAATCATGAATCTATCAGCCTCTGCCTTAAATATACATAAAGACTTGTCCTCCACAGCCGCCTGTGGCAACAAATTCCACAGATTCTCCACTCTCTGGCTAAAGAAATTCGTCCTCATCTCTGTTCTAAAAGGACGGCCCTCTATTCTGAGGCTGTGTCCTCTGGTCTCAGACTCACCCCCCCATAGGAAACAACCTCTCCACATCCACTCCGTCGAGGCCTTTCACGATTCAATAAAGTCACCCCTCATTCTTCTGAATTCTAGTGAATACAGGCCCCGAGCCATCAAATGCTCTTCATATGACAAGCTTTTCAATCCTGGAATCATATTCGTGAACCTCCTTTGAACCCTCTCCAATGTCAGCACATCCTTTCTAAGATAAAGGGTCCAAAACTGCTTGCGATAATCCAAGTGGGGCCCGACCAGTGCTTTATATAGTCTGCAAGAGATGAAATGTGCATTCTCTTGTAGAGGAAAATAGGTAAGGATTGGGCCGTTAAGATGGGAAACAGCTTCTTCCCCCCAGGCTGTAAGACAACTGAACTCTTTGCCATCACCCAGGTCTCGTCACATGTCAGTAGCATTATTCTGTTTACTTTTTAACTTAAGTCGTAAATGCACCTTAAGATAAATGTAAATCTTCTGGAATATATTTTATTATTGGCTAATTTATGTGTGGTAAAATTACTTTATGTATTGTGTGTGAGTTCACTAGAATTCAGAAGAATGAGGGGTGACCTCATTGAAATCTGTGGAATGGTGAAAGGCCTCGATAGAGTGGATGTGGAGAGGACATTGCCTTTCTTTCTTTTCAAATCTTTTTATTATTATTATTATGCAAAATTTACAAGAGTACATTGAAGTAAGCAACACTTACAATGTTTCAAGAAAAAAAAACATTATTATAAATTTTGGTGATAACGAAGGAGAAAAAAAAACACGACTAAGCGAGAAAAAGTGAGGAAAAAAATCCCATTAGGTGTTCAACCCCGGAGCCATGCATCACACAAAAAGCTTCCAAAGATAAACATAAAACTGCCAGCAAGAAAAAAAATGTACCAAAAATTTACAATTAGATCGTGGAGGAAATCTATCAATTAACTCAAATGATAATAACGAGCAAATGAACCCCATCTTTTCTCAAAATCAAACATAGGTTCAAAGGTTCGACTTCTAAATTTCTCCAAACTAAGACATAGCATCACTTGAGAGAACCATTGTGACAAAGAATATTTCCTATGGTGGGAGAGTCTAAGACCACAGGACACAGCCTCAGAATAGAGGGGTGTCCTTTTAGAACAGAGATGAGGAGGAATTTCTTTAGCCAGAGGGTGGAAATCTGTTGCCACAGGTGGCTGTGGAGGCCAAGTCATTGGATGTATTTAAGGCAGAGGCTGATAGATTTGTGATTATTCAGGGCATGAAGAGATACGGGAAGAAGGCAGGGGATTGGGACTGAGAGGGAAAATGGATCACCCATGATGAAATGGTGGAGCAGACTCAATGGACCAAAGAGCCTAATTCTGCTCCTGTATCTTATGGTCCATGATGTATGAGTTATCTGTACTATGTTCTACACCTTGGTCCGAAGGAATGTTGTTTCGTTTGTCAGTCCATGTAACACCCTGGTTCACATTTTTACTGCGATGCTGTAGGTATTTCACGCTAGCAGTTCAGTAAGAGCAGTCTGTTCTGCTTTCAGACTGTGTGGGTTATTGTTGAAGATAAGGGATGTTGAGGAATGTGTGTCGTCCAATCAGGATGGTGGAACTGGGAGGTTTTGTGAGGGACACTAAGGTTGGTCTTGGGTTTTTTTTTCGTTCAGCGCGTGATGAAGAGAGAAGACGCTGGAGGGAACCGGTTGTAGGATTCGGCCCGGTGGGGGACCATGATTCGCTGGAGCAAGGTGCCGGGTCTACTGAGGATCAGTGAATATGTATGACTTTTGGAAGAGTTGAGCTCCGACTGGTGAACATTTGACTCTTCATTACTTACTAATCCTTTAGTTAAGTCAAGATTCATAAATATAGTTATTTTAATCATATGCAGTGTGCTGTCTGCTATTTCTTAGCACTGAGTTGTAACAGGGTAGCACTTCACACTGCATCCACACAAACCGGGGTTTGGGGTGAGAGAGCTGTCTGAATCCTCACGGGTTTGGTGGGACCGGAGATTGTCTTCCCGAGACTTACGCAGCCAAGGAAACCAGCGGGGTTTCATGTACACAGTCGAATGGCGATAAATCTGAGCTTGAACTTGATTTTAACTTCATATAGTGACATGCCAGATTAAGGTACTTACATTTGATATTCCTGGGACATTACATTAAGTTTTATTAATGATTTTTTTTTCTCTATTTTTACAGATGAATCCACGCAAAAGAAAAACCAGCACTCTTGTGCCAGTTAAACAGGATGCACCTTAATCCTGTCCTTAAAGCAGCTAAAAGTAACAGCGGGCAGTCAGAGATATAAACCAGAGTCTTAGAACACTACAGCAGAGAAATAGGTCCTTCAGCCCATCTAGTCTATGCTGAACAATTACCTGCTTAATCCTATCTATCTCCACCGGGATCATAGCCTTCCATATCCTTCCCATCCATGCAGCGATCTAAACTTCTCTTAAATATTGAAATCAAAGCCACATCCCCCACTTGTGCTGGCAGCTCGTTCCACCTTCTCTCCACCCTCTGAGTGAAGAAGTTCCTCTTAAACGGTTCACCTTTCACCCTTAACCCACCACCTCTAGTCTCACCCAACCTCAGTGAAGACAGCCTGCTTGCATTTACCCTATCTACACCCCTGCCTCCCAGAGCTTTGTAGACCTCTGACAAATCTCCCCAAGCCTTGCGATGGAAAGCTTTCTCTGGAGTAAACGCGCCAGCAAGACTTTCCAAGCACAAGAAAGTCTGCAGTTGCTGGAAATCCAAAGCAACGAGCGCCCACAAAATGCTGGACGAAGACAGCAGTCCAGGCAGCATTCACGGAAATGAGCACGCACGCAGTCGACGTTTCGGGCTGAGACCCTTCTTCAGGACTCCAAGCAGTTGACGTTGCGGGCCTGACCCTTCTTGGCTTTCTGCTCTGTTTCATATCATTTCAGAGATGCACCTGAAAATAATTCTCTCTTATGCTCTGTCTTTATTTCTATGTCTGGGTGTATATGGCATGATGTCACCTCCTGCTTAAATCTCTTTTTGGATCATCGATGCTCCTGAGGTAATTAGATTATGAGGACACACAGTCCTCTTTTATTGTCATTTAGTAATGCATGCATTAAGAAATGATACAATGTTCCTCCGGTGTGATATCACAAAACACAGGACAGACCAAGACTGAAAAACTAACAAAAACCACATAATTATAACATATAGTTACAACAGTGCAACAATACCATAACCTGATGAAGAACAGGCCATGGCACAGTAAAAAAGTTCGAAGTCTCTCGAAAGTCCCACATCTCTCGCAGACCAGAGAAGGAAGAAAACTCTCCCTGCCATGCCCGACCACAGTCCAACTCTGAGTCGTCCGAAAACTTTGAGCTCTGATCAGCCCTCCGACACCGAGCACCGAGCACCGAGCACCATCTCTGCCGAACGCTTTGATCTCAGCCTCAGTCACCAGCAGCAGGCAAAGCCGGGGATTTTGGGGCCTTCCCTCCGGAGATTCTCGATCACACAGTAGCAGCGGCAGCGAACCAGGCATTTCAGAAATTTCTCCAGATGTTCCTCTGTGCCTTCTCACATCTGTCTCCATCAAATCAGAATTGTGCACGGCATCCTACTTACAAATACGATATCATTTCACCGGAGAGCTGTGCGCGCTGCGTCGCGCTGCCATCTTCTCCTCCTGCCCAGTAATATGGTCTTCCCCGCAAAATGATGGACAGGGAGCCAATCACTTGAACGTTGTCCTTCAGGTAACCAACCCCAGCTACTCCTCTTCCTCCTCACATGTGATCCCAGAATCCTCTGAATCCCAAACTCCCCAATATTCCATCTTCACCGACATGCAATCCCACAATCCTCTGAATCCCAAGTCCCCAACACCATCCCCAATCTTCCTTCTACGGAACAACCTATTAGATTAGGAGAATGTGGCAGATGGAATCCAGTGTCAAGAAGCACGTGGTCATGCAGAAGAAATGAAAGGGTAGGTTATTTTCTAAATGGAGAGAAAATTCAAGAACCTGAGATGTGAAGGGAGTTGGGAGTCCTTGTGCAGGATTCCCAGAAGGTTATCTTTCAGGTTGAGTCTGTGGTTAGGAAGGCGAATGCGGTTAACATTCAAGACGACTAGAATATAAAATCAAGGATGTAATGTTGAAGCTTTATGAAGCACTTGGAGTATTGCGAACAGCTTTGGGCCCCTTAACTAACAGAGTATGTGCTGACACTGGAGAGGGTTCACACAAATGATTCCAGTATGAAGAGGGTTTGATGGCTCTGGGCTTGTATTCACTGGAATTCAGATGGACAAGGGGTGAGCTCATTGAAACCTATCGAATGGTGAAAGGCCTGGATACGGTGGATGTGGAGAGGAGGTTTCCTATGGTTGGGGAGTCTAAAACCAGAGGGCAGAGCCCCAGAGTAGAGGGACGTCTATTTAGAATGGAGATAAGGAGGAATTTCTTTTCCAAGAGAGTGGAATTTGTTGCCACAGGCGGCCGTGGAGACCAAGCATATTTAAGGCAGATGTTGATCGATTCTTGATTAGTCAGGGCATGAAGGGATACAGGGAGAAGGCAGGAGACTGGGGACTGAGAGGGAAAATGGATCAGCCATGATGAAATGGCGGAGCAGACTTGATGGGCCAAATGGCCTAATTGGGCTCCTATATCTGATGGTATCCTCTGACATGCTATCCCGCTTTTCCAAATCTTCACCATCCCAAATCTTCTATCTTCTCCGGCATGTTACCTCGCAGATCTCTGCATCCGAAGTCCCCAGTACCATCCCCAGTCTCTGACCGTCTCCGACGGCCACCATACAAAATGGCTGACATCACCATTCTCCCAGAGAGGGCTTCCAGCTATCGGAGGTGCTGTTCTGAGAGGCTCACATGCTCCCGCCTCGCCCGCGGCCCAGCGACAACGGAGTGAGTAGCTGACCAGCCCTCCTGAACCAGACTCCAAGTGGAAAGCTGCCTGGCACTTTTCGGTGGTCCTCCTCGAGCTAGTCGGACCTCATGGTCCGATGGAGGGAGACAGTTCTGCCCTTTTACTGAAGAGACAGAGGAGATCAGCTTCATTTGTCACATGTACATCAGAACTTACAGTGAAATCCATTGCTTGTGTTAAATCACTGAGGATTGCACTGGGAAGAGGCCACAAGTGTCGCTCACCACGAGTAGGGTGCCAACGCGGAATGTCCACAACTCACTAACCGTATGTAGCCTGGGGAAAAGTACACGCTCAGGACAACAAAGACTTTTTCGGGTTTTAATTCCTTTATCGGTTTTCGATGTTTAAGTGCCAGAAGAGGGTCGCGAAACCAAGCGAACGAATTTACAATCAGTTCTTGCCGTTACAATCTCAGTTTGACTTCCGATTCACACCCTTGTGTATGGACAGAATTGAATATGCAGTATAAAAAATACCAGAACTAATACGGTACAAATACGGTACAAACACGGTAGTGGCAATCTTACTTCGCTGGTGAGGAACTTTGCCCAAGCTACGCAATCCAGCGTTGAGTCACTCACTCGAGAAAATCTTTCCTCACCACGCCCAGCACACTCTGGGAGGAACCCACTTCCAACACCTTACCACGTCTTCAGCAGAAAGCAAAATGGTCTCCCCACTATCCCGTGCGTGCGTAATGACATCACCGTCTCCCTTAAAGGCACAGACAACTATTCTAGCATTACCCGGATGGCTGCCTAAGTACACTTTTAACGATACTGAATAAGATCTGACGGTCACCCGGTTACACTTGATTATAGGGTATATTTTAGATTATGAAGACACGCAGTCCTCTTTTATTGTCATTTAGTAATGCATGCATTAAGAAATGATACAATATTTCCTCCGGTGTGATATCACGAAACACAGGACAGACCAAGACTGAAAAAAACTAACAAAACCACATAATTATAACATATAGTTACAACAGTGCAACAATACCATAACTTGATGAAGAAGTCCATGAGCACAGTAGAAGTTCAAAGTCTCTCAAATGTCCCACTTCTCACGCAGGCGGGAGAAGGAAGAAAAACTCTCCCTGCCATACCCGACCACAGTCCGACTCTGAGTCATCCGAAAACTTCGAGCTCTGATCAGCTCTCCGACACCGAGTACCGAGCGCCATCTCTATACGAATGATTCGACCTCCTTCTCGGTCACCAACAGCAGGCAAAGCCGGGGATTTTGAGGCCTTCCCTCCGAAAGATTCCCGACCGCGCAGTAACGACAGCAGCGAACGAACATTTCAGAAATTTCTCCAGATGTTCCTCTGTGCTTTCACGTCCATTCTCCATCAAATCAGAATTGTCCACGGCCCCTATTTAACAGATACGATATCATTTTTCACCGGAGGGCTGCGCACGCGCGGCGCGCTGCTTCTCTTCTCCTCCCGCCTAAAGCAGAGGTTGATAAGTTCTTGATTAGTCAGGGCGTCAAAGGCTACTGGGAGAAGGGGGTTGAGAGGGAAAGTAAATTAGACACGATGGAACGGCAGAGCAGACTCGATGGGCTGAATGGCCTGATGCTGCTTTAATGGTCTAGCCCGTACATCTTTGGGAGGTGGGAGGAAACCGGAGCACCCAGGGGAAACCCACGCGGCCACAGGGAGAACATACAAGCTCCTTACAGCCAGCATTGGGAATCGAACCCCGACGGGCGATCAAAGCCACTGCACGAACCAAGAGGCCAAGCCGCGCTGCTTTCCCGGGTCCTGCCTTTGCAGTGAGCCACCGCAAACAGCAAAAATCTCCCAAAAGCGACATCGACCATAAAATGCTGACGCTGAAAGTACTTTGAGTGCACGGTCAGTTATATCATTAGATCTAAGACAATCTACTCCCTCCTGCGCAAGGTGTAATTCCAAGCTAATCATACTAAGCTTGGGAAATGATGACCCAAGTTTATTAACATCAACAGCAGACGCACAACATGCACCGTTTTAGAGCTGGACAGGAGTTCAACTTGAGTAACTTTCAATATAAGTTAACAGAAACAAGGTACAGTTCATTGGACTAAATCGTCAGCAGTTCAATAACGTATTTACTTTCTTACTACCCGTTACGCCGCAGGCATTTAGAAAATCCTCCATCTCTGGTGGTGTTCGGGGCTTCCTTCATCACGTCAGTCGCTTCCTCGCGGTTTTCACTACTGTCAGTCACACAAGTCCCGGGTGGAGACTTAGGAATACCGTCGCACTCAGACGTAGAAGGATTCTTCATCGCTGTTTCCCTAACAGTTTTGTTTGACCAGTCAGGGTTGTTGGCTGAACCGCGCCCCCCGCAAGATCCTGGAGGACCGGTAGACCGCTCTTAGTCTGGCCTCTACCCTTTGACCCTGTTTGGCATGGGTGACCCTACCAAGAGCCAAAGCACAAAGCCCTGACTCCAGCCAGTGTAGCTCTGCGGGTCACTGAGGCACGCGAGCCCCCAAACCCAACGACAAGGCTGTGGTCCTCTTGGAGTCCAGTAAAAGCTGATACTAAATCCCCCCACCCCAAAAGTGATTCAGGTTTCTATTCATCATTAAGGACCCCCAACACCCAGGACATGCCTTATGGCTACCATTAAGGAGCCTGAAGGCACACAGCCAACGATTCAGGAATAGTTTCTTCCCTTCTGCCAGCAGGTTCCTGAACGGACAAAGAGTCTGTAAACACTACCTCACTTACTTTCCCTTTCCTGCTCAAGTTGTTTAATTTTATATATATATATCCTATTTTTTTGCTCTCTCTTTACACTACTTAATTAATTATATATATAGTCTCTACCAAAGGAGGTGTAAGGGACTCCTTCCCTCCAATAGTCCTGCAGGTCATCCTTGGGCAAGGTGTAACACCTGCTTAGCCCCCCAAACGGGGTCAGATGAAGCCATGGGGACAGGTGGTGGATGGTCGTATGAGCAGCCGGTGCAGATCAGACAAGTCCTGGTTATGTGACCACTGGCGCCAGGCTTGACAATCTCTGAAGACTCTTGATAATGGCTGGGGGTGGTGGGGGGGGGGGGTCGCTCATCTTGTGAAGACACTGCCCAGAAGAAGGTGATGGCAAACCACTTCTGCAGAAAAATTTGCCAAGGACAATCATGGTCACGGAAAGACATGGTCACCCACGTCACACGACACGGCGCATAATGATGATGTCATACAACACAGCACATAATGATGATGATGGTGACGACATGATAACAGGTATGTGTTTATGTACCTGTCATTGACGTTGTATATATAAACAAAGGCAGAGTCCATCATGAAGGACCCCCATCACCCAGGACATGCCCTCTTCTCATTGCTACCATCAGGAAGGAGGTACAGGAGCCTGAAGACACACACTCAACGATTCAGGAACAGCTTCTTCCCCTCTGCCATCCGATTTCTGAATGGACAATGAATCCATGAACACTACCTCAACACCTTTTAATTTATTTCTGTTTTTGCACTACATATTTAATTCACAATTTTATATATATATTTACTGTAATTCACAGTTTTTTCTCAATTATTATGTATTGCGTTAGGGGTGTATGGGGCATCAGGGAGGGGTAGCGCCTCTGGTGGGCGGTTTGTCCACCTTTGGTCCCCACCTGGCACTCAGCTCTCACCTGTGGCTCCCCGTAGCTGTTTGCATGCGACAGCGGCTGCTCCCCGGGCAACGGCTTCGACAAGCCGGCTAAACCAGGTGAGGGTAGCCGACGGGTCTCAAACCCTCGGTGAGATAGGGAGTTGTCTATCCCAGCATGTGAGGACAGACTCCGGCGGATTGAGCGGACGAGACCAATGGTAGGTCCAACGGTCAAGAAGGCGGTCTCTGCGAGCGTCGTGGAACGCGTAGAGCAGGACAAGACACAGAAGACGCCCTGGTCATCCACTGCGCCTCGTCCCATCTCCAGCCGTCTCGTCTCTTGTCTTGCCACTGGATCCAGATGGGAATTGGGAAGAGAGAGTGAGGCTGACGCTGCGCAACTCTCCCTCGCTTAAATCCAAATCACGCGCCAGTCTCAACACCATCAAACCGGATGGTGGCGCAGTGACATCAGCGCCGGACTCCGGGAGCAAAGGTTCCCGAGTTCGAATCCAGTCGAGCCGCTCCCGGGAACGCTTTCCATCCGTGCCAGGTTGAGTGTCGAGCTCGCAACTCGGCCTTGTAAAAAGTACTAACGGTGTCGAGGTCTTCATTGACGACGATGGACAAACCTTATGCATTGCAACGCACTGCTGCCACAAAGACAACAAATTTCACAACATATGCCGGTGATACTAAACCCGATTCTGACTCGGATTCGATTACGACGCTCCCTCAAACTGGAACGACTGTGGGTTGCCAGGCACTGAAACATGTGATGCACGCCCACTCAGGGAGATTGAGTAGGCCCTGCCATCCACGCTTATAACAGTCGCCGAACGATATAGAGGATTAATTACGGCCCTGGACGCCACTTATCGGTGATGTTTAAAGCGAGACAGATGCATAAATAAGGTACATTCTGTTGGATGGACGTGAGCATAGTTACCCTGGCAATGACTGGCCTGCTGATCTGGTAGAGGATGTAACATGGAAAAGAAAAATGACACCCTCCATCTTCATCATTCTGCGGCCTGTCATTTTCCCCAGAGCAGGTCTGACAAAACATTCGCCAATATGATCCTCCTGCCTGACAATCCTCTGGCGTTCCATCACCATAATTTCCGAAAATGATTTGAACTCGGCACGGGGAGCAGAAAGAAGTGATTAGTAACTTATCAGGGACAACTCTGCTTACATCAATCTAGCTCATTCCTGTAATTGCATTCAGAGTTAATTACTATTAATATACAAGGGCGAGGAAACACTTTAATCAGCATGCATAAAAACATAAAAAAAACTACAGCATAATACAGGCCCTTTGGCCCACGATGTTGTGCCAACCATCTAACCTATTCTAGAAACTGCCTGGAAATTCCCTACTTCTATGTTCCTAAGCTCCATGGACCTATCTATCTCTTAAAAAGACCCTATCGTATCTGCCTCCACCTCTGTCGCCGGCAGCCCATTCCATGCACTCAATAGACAATAGGTGCAGGAGTAGGCCATTCAGCCCTTCGAGCCAGCACCACCATTCACTGTGATCATGGCTGATCGTCCACAATCAGTATCCAGTTCCTGCCTTCTCCCCATATCCCTTCACTCCGCTACCCTTAAGAGCTCTATCTAACTCTTTCTTGAAAGAATCCAGAGAATTGGCCTCCACTGCCTTCTGAGGCAGAGCATTCCACAGAACCACAACCCTCTGTGTGAAAAAGTTTTTCCTCAACTCCGTTCTAAATGGTCTACCCCTTATTCTTAAACTGTGGCCTCTGGTTCTGGACTCCCCCAACATCGGGAACATGTTTCCTGCCTCTAGTGTGTCCAATCACTCACCACTCTCTGTGTAAAAAACTTACCCCTGACATCCCCCTTATACCTACTTCCAAGCACCTTAAAACTATGCCCCCTTGTGTTAGTGATTTCAGCCCTGGGAAGAAGCCTCTGCCTATCCACACGATCAATGCCTCTCATCATCTTATACACCTCTATCAGGTCACCTCTAATCCTCTGTCGCTCCAAGGCTCCGAGTTCACTCAACCTATTCTCATAAGGCATCTGAATAATCATACACTAAGGCTTCAACGTGTGTTTGTCATCACAGTGGGCGCCCCGGTCATGTAGCGGATAGCACGGCGCTATGATGGATGGCTTGGGGTGTCGGAGTTCAGAGTTCAACTCCCGTACCTTCTGTAAGGAGTTTTAACGTTCTCCCCATAACTGTGTAGGTTTCCTCTAGGTGCTCTGGTTTCCTCCCACAGTCCAAAGACATACCAGTTGATAGGTTACACTCACAAACTTGCTGGAGGAACTCAGCGGGCCAGACGCGGCACCTATGGAAAAGAGTGAACAGTCGACGTTTCGGGCCGAAACTTTTCACCAGGACTGACAAGACACGACGAGCGGTCTCGGATCGAAACTGCGACTATTCACTATGTCCCGCAGACGCTGCCTGGCCCGAGTCATCAAGAAGTACAGCACAGAAACAGGGCCTTCAGCCCACCTAGTGCATGCTAAAACCACTTAAACTGCCTACTCCCAATGCCCTGCGCTGGGACATGACCCTCCATACCCCATAACACGCTGGAGGAACTCAGCAGGTCGGGCAGCATCCGTGGAAACGATCAGTCAACGCTTCGGGCCGAGAACCTTCGTCAGAACTGAAGAGGGAAGGGACAGAGGCCCTATAAAGAAGGTGGGGGGAGGGTGGGAAGGAGAAGGCTGGTAGGTTCCAGGTGAAAAACCAGTGAGGGGAAAGATAAAGGGGTTGGTGAGGGAGGCAGGGAGGTGATAGGCAGGAAAGGTGAAGAAGGAATAAGGGAAAGCACAATGGGTAGTAGAAGGAGGCGGAACCATGAGGGAGGTGATAGGCAGCTGGGGGAGGGGGCAGAGTGAAACCCTTCTTCACCTTCCTCTCCCCCACCCCTTGATCTTTCCCCTTACTGGTTTTTCACCTGGCACCTTATAAACCTTCTCCTTCCCACCCTCCCCCCACCTTCCTTATAGGGCCCCTAACCCCTCCCTCTTCAGTCCTGACGAAGAGTCTCGGCCTGAAACGTTGACTGTTCGTTTCCACGGATGCTGCCTGACCTGCTGAGTTCCTCTGGCATGTTGTGCATGTTGCTTGGACCCCAGCATCTGCAGAGGATTTTGTGTTTACCCTCCAGACCCCTACCATCCATGTACCTATCCAAACTTCTCTTAAACGTTGAAATCGAGCTCGCACGCCCCACTCGCCCCGGCAGCTCGTTCCACACTCTCACCACCCTCTGAGTGAAGAAGTTTCCCCTCATGTTTTCCTTAAACTTTTCACCTTTCACCCTTAACCCATGACCTCTGGTTGTAGTCCCACCCAACCTCCGTGGAAAAAGCCTGCTTGCATTTACCCTATCTATACCCCTCATAATTTTGTATACCTCTATCAAATATCCTCTCAATCTTCTATAATCTAAGGAAATTGTGGCTGAGTTGCGGCCTAACTCCAGGTATCCACCATTACCCCACACTCCCTCAAATCTTTGGAATAATAAAATTCAAATAATTCCCAGGGTCAAAAATTAACAATCGTTTTCACAGATATCCAGATTATTATTATCTTCCACTACTTTTTTTCTAACTAGGCCCTTGAAAGGGCCTGGCTCTAAATTTCAGTCACTGCTGGACCAGCCACCTCCCAACTGGATCCAATTGGTGTCTTGAGTTCGAATCTTGGAGTACAAAGAAGGTTCACCAGATTGATTCCTGGGATGGCAGGACTTTCATATGATGAAAGACTGGATCGACTAGGCTTATACTCACTGGAATTTAGAAGTTTGAGGGGGGGATCTCATTGAAACGTATAAAATTCTAAAGGGATTGGACAGGGTAGATGTAGGAAGATTGTTCCCGATGTTGGGGAAGTCCAGAATGAGGGGTCACAGTTTGAGGATAAAAGGGAAGCCTTTTAGGACTGAGATGAGGAAAAACTTCTTCACACAGAGAGTGGTGAATCTGTGGAATTCTCTGCCACAGGAAACAATTGAGGCCAGTTCATTGGCTATATTTAAGAGGGAGTTAGATATGGCCCTTGTGGCTAAAGGGATCAGGGGGTATGGGGGGAAGGCTGGTACAGGGTTCTGAGTTGGATGATCAGCCATGATCGTACTGAATGGCAGTGCAGGCTCGAAGGGCCAAATGGCCTACTCCTGCACCTATTTTCTATGTTTCTATGTTTCTATGAATCCCGTCACAGCGCCTGAGAAGTTTGAGCTGATGCACGTGAAAATGTGGTAAACATGCGACCATAAGAATTATGCCACTTGGCCCATCGAATCTGGTCTGCCATTTCATCATGGCTGATTTATTTTCCCTCTCAACTGCATTCTCCTGCTTTCTCCCCAGTGTGTTCGGCACCCTTACCAATCAAGAACCTGTCAAACTCTGCTTTAAATAAATTCAACGACCTGACCTCCACAGCCGTCCACGGCAAAGAATTCCACAGTTTTTTCACCACCCTCCGGCTGAAGAAACTCGCCCCTCACCTCTGTTCTAAAGGGACGTCCTTCTCTTCTGAGGAGGGAGGTTTGGAAGGATCTGAGGGAGAGGTATTTCTGTACAGAAAGTGGCTGGAGTCTAGACTGCCTTCAGGGGATGAGGCAGGTACTCTCCAGACATCGAGCAAGCGTCTCGATAAGCACTTGGACTGGGGAGATAAAGTAGGCTAACCAAATATGGGCAAGTAGAAATAGTGTAGATAACTGCAATGCCAGTTTAGACACAATGGCCTAAAGGCTTGTTTCTGACAACTCTATATCTTGCTTATCAGTTTACAGTGCTGTCCTGATCCGTTTCGTTTTCCTAATATAATTGTTGAAAAGCTTTAGACTCACAGAGCCTTAGAACACTACAGCACAGAAGCAACCCCTTCAGCCCATCTAGTCCACGCTGAATTATTAACCAGCCCAGTCCCATCGACCTGCACCCATACCATAGCCTTCCACACCCTGACAATCTACGTAACTCTCAAAATTTCTCATAAATGTTGAGAATTGATCCTGTGGCTAGCCAGAGGCCTTTTTTTCCCCCCAGGCTAACATGAGAGGGCACAGTTTTAAGGTGATTGGGAGTTGGTACAAGGGGGATGTTAGGGGTAAGTTTTCACACAGAGAGTGGTGGGTGCGTGGAATGCACTGCCGGCGACGGTGGTGGAGGCGGATACAATAGGGTCTTTTAACAGACTCTTAGATAGGTACATGGAGCTTAGAAAAATAGAGGGCCTTGTGGTGGGAAATTCTAGGCAGTTTCCAGAGTAGGTTACATGGTCAGTGGGCCAAAGGGCCTGTAATATGTTGTAGATTTCTATGCTAAATCAAACCCGTGCCCACCACTTCTGCTGGCATCTTGTTCCACCCTCTCACCACCCTCTGAGTGAAGAATCCCCTCTTCATGTTCCCCTTAAACATTTCACCCTTCACCCTTAACCCATGACCCCTCGCTCCAGTCTCACGCAACCTGAGTCCCCTTAAACATTTCCCCTTTCACCCTTAACCCATGATCCCTCGCTCCAGTCTCACCCAACCTGAGTCCCCTTAAACATTTCACCTTTCACCCTTAACCCATGATCCCTCGCTCCAGTCTCACCCAACCTCAGTGAAGAAAGCATTCTTTGCATTTACCCTACCTACCCTCTATCATGTTGTGTACCTCTATCAAACCCCGCTTCAATCTGCGTTGGTCGGATTTTATTTTTGTCAATGTCTTCTCGGTTCAGGACAGGACACTGGAGTGGGGCACAGAGAAATAGCTGGCAAGGTCTGAGCTGATAACGGCCATCATGGGAATTTAAAAAAAGAGGCGGAGGGAAAAGAGTGTTTAAATTTTTTTTCAAAACTTCCCCCCTGGCTTAGACTAATGTGATTGGGCAGGAACCTGCACTTCAGAGAAGAGAATGATCATTTGACACCTCTTGGTCTGCCTGTGGTTTGAGAACAGAAGATGAATGGTTAGGGACCTTGTTCAGGTCAATTTGCTCTCTAGGAATGAGCTATGACTCTGCTAGTTCATCAGAACTTGTTCTCCATCTGCTTAAAACAACTCCAGCCTGGGCACTATCCTCCGTGGGCTGTGGCCCCGGTGCAGGTCGATGGGACTGGGCAGTTTAAATGGTTTCGGCATGGACTAGACGGGCCGAAGGGCCTGCTTCTGTGCTGTACTTCTCTATGGCTCTATAAGAAAAAGTCCTCTGTAGTCTGGAGGCAAGCGGAAGAACTCCAACGCCAAGTTGTGATTTGCCTGAAGCTACTCCCCTTTTGGTTCACTTAAATTGACAAAATTCTGACCCCCCCCCACCCCCACCCCCAGCACCCCTGGCTTCTCAAATCCCCGAATTCAGAGTCTGAGGCCCGATGCTTGGTCATCAGCGAGCCCCAGGGTGGACGCTGAGGTCCGAGGCCTGATCGCCAAATTAGAAGTCTGGAAGCCGAGACCCGGCCCTGCGAATCTCTGCGGGTCCGCTGGGGGTAGTCATAGTCGAAGGTCCAAAGTCCGGATCCGCTGGGGCCGAAGTAGACGCCTGCCCTGGGGTTAAGGGACCGTGTATGCGCACAGGCGGGAGGGAGGAACGGGGCTTGCTTGGCCTTCGTTTTGCCGCTTGTTGCGTTCCGCGTTGCTCTGCAGAGCATTGTGGGTAAGCCATGTTGGCGTCGGAATATGGTGTGTTGGTTGTGAACGGAACCAACGCATTGCACTGTACTGTACACGTGGTAAGTAGACTTGAAATTTGAATCATAAAATTAATGAAGGAATGAACTAATTAAATTAACGAACCATCCAGAATAGATGGAGAGAAAAGTCCACCGGATTTCTCAATAGTCTTTAGACATGTTAGACCTCCTCTAGCCATTGGACCGAGCCCCATAGTCCATCAGAACCACCAGGAGCCAGCTGGCCAACCAGCAAACGGGAATTATATTGCCGGAACGCAGATAATGTGTGGCAAGAGGTTGGACTTTGGGCCGCGTTGCAGAATTTGGAAATGCTACGTCTGGAGCAGTCTGTTGTATGGAGTCGAACCGTGGACCTTACGCAAGGAAGCGCAACGACGACTGGAGGCATTTAAAATGTGGTGCTTAAGGAGGATGCAGAAAATTAGACGAGGGATGAAGGTCAGTAATATGGAAGTGTTGAAGAGAGCCAGGAAAGAAAAGGAGTTGCTGAAGAATGTGCAGAAAAAGAAGCTGGAACTTGTTAAGAGGTGGTGGGCTGCAGAAATTGTTATTGGAAGGGATGATAGAAGGAAAGAGGGAAGGAGGAAGGCAGCGAACCACTTGGTACGATAATGTGAGGCAATGGACTGGGTTGAGTTATGCTGAGGCCAGGGAAAGAGCGCAAGATCGAAGAAGATGGAGGTGCTTAGCCGCCAACCCCAGATTCCGGACGGCGCCCACTGACTGACTGAATGTTGATAAGAAAAATACTCTTTATCGCAACAGGATATCTCCTTCCCAAGTCTGTACAAGAAAAATAATCCTCACTGGCAAATATTCTCAGGATCTTGCTTGCAGAATTTTAGCTGCATAAATATATTGATATTTCCTCAGGGTATAAAATATCATTTTTGTGACTGAGACTAAATACCAATTACTCCACTGTTAGAAGATCCCATTTTTCTTGCATAGGCAACTTAAAATGAAGAAGAATTTCCCAGTGAAGTGTAAATAATGTAACATTTTAGATATTCTGTTTGTTGACTTGTAACCTGCACAGTATTGTATTTTGAATTATGGCTTCTATTTTTCAGTTTTAACCAATAAATGTTAAAAAAGTATTTTTTCACTGGTGAAATTACGCTGGCCAGAAGTGCTTACGATGATGAATTTACATTTTTATTCATATTTAATTTTAGTAACGCTGCACGGGGCTTTTAGAATGCGCAAACACGTTGGGCCACACGCACAAAATGCTGGAGGAACTCAGCAAGTCAGGCAGCATCTGTGGAAATGTATAAACAGTCGGCCTTTTGGGCCGAGACGCTTCTTCAGGACTGTGGGGGGTGGGGGAGTTGCCTGAGTTGAAAGGTCGGGGGGCAGGGGGGAGAGGCTAGCTCGAAGGTGACAGGTGACAGGTGGGTGGGAAAGGTCAAGGGGTGGAGAAGAAAGAATCTGATAGGAGAGGAGAGTGGATCTCGGGAGAAAGGGAAGCAGGAGGGAACCCAGGGAGGGGAAAAGAAGTAAAAGGTCAGAGTGGGGAAGGGGAGGGGGAAACTTGTTCCCTGGAAGGAGAAATCAATCTTCATACCATCAAGTTGGAAGCTACCCAGGTGGAATAGAAAGTGTTGCTCCTCCAGCAACAAATAAGTTCCTGTTCCAACCCCGCCCAATTTGTCAGTGGGATCACAGCAGTGATCGAGTATAATCTGGCAATATTAAGACACAGTGCTAAATTGAACTGAACTGAACTGAACTGAACATTCCACACCGGTTTCAATGACTCTGTGGTTCGATGTTTTATACTTGGTGTTTCTCGCCCGTTTTTTTCTCGCCGTTTGCGCGAATTGTTCTTTTTTTTCGCACGTTTCGGGGGAGGGTGGTTTGAAGCTTTCTTTGAAGTTGTTGCGCGGTGTTTCTTCGTTTCGTGGCTGTCTGTGCGGGAAGACGAATCTCAGGGTTGTATACAGCGTACATACTTTGAGAATAAGAATCTCTGAATCTTTAATGGAGTAGGCTGTGCTGAATTATGGTAGTCTTTCCAAAAGAGAGACTTCACTGAGATATATAAAATCATGAGAGGCCCTTTAAGAGGGAAAAGTTCCTCTTTGCAAAGGTTTCAAAATTCAGGGATCATAGACTTAAGATGTCTCCTTTAAGGATTAGAGAGAGGATGAGGTAAAGACCTTTACATGCGGGGCATGGCTCTATTTCATTCGGGATCTGAGAAGATTTGGTTTGTCACCAAAGGTTCTAGCAAATCTTTACAGATGCACAGTGGGGAGCGTTCTGACTGGCTGCATCACCGTCTGGTATGGGGCTGGGGGCGCTGCCCAGGATTGGGAAAAGCTGCAGAGGGTTACAAACTCCATGGGGGGGGGGGCGTTACCTTCGCCACCGCTGAGGACACCTTCAATAGGCGATGCCTCAGAAAAGTGGCATCCATTCCCCCCTGAACATGCTCCCTCCTCATTCCTGCCCATCAGGGAGGAGTTACAGGGGCCTGAAAATGCACACTCAATGTTTCAGCAACGGCTTCAACCCGTCTGCCATCAGATTTCTGATGGATCATGAATATTACCTCAGTATTTTTAAAAACGTAAACACAAGGAATTCTGCGGGTGCTGGAAATTCTAGCAACACACATCAAAATTGCTGGTGAGGGCATCAGGCCAGGCAGCATCTCTGGGAAGAGGTACAGTCAACGTTTCGGGCCGAGACCCTTTGATAGGACTAACTGAAGGAAGTCCGTCCTTCAGTTAGTCCTGACGAAGGGTCTCGGCCCAAAACGTCGACTGTACCTCTTCCCAGAGATGCTGCCTGGCCTGCTGCGTTCACCAGCAACTTTGATGTGTGTTACCTTAGTATTTTTGCTCACTTTTTGCACTACTTGATTAATATAAATTCTTATATACTGTATAATCCTCCAAGACAAGAAAGTACAAACAAGTGCAGATTTTGGTCTAACCATCAACTGTAAAAAAGAAAACCAAATATATGGTGATATCAAAACAGCAGGATACTCCCAACTGCCAATTGCACATCGGTAACCAAGAGATTGAACAAAAGACCAGCTTTAATTACCTTGGTAGCTTTATATCACAAGATGCTAGAAGTAAAGTAGAAATAAAAAGAAGAATTGCCATCGCCAAAACCAACTTCCAAAAAATGAAACCCATTTTTACCAACAGACACATTTCTACGACAACAAGGCTTAGGCTACTAAGATGTTACATCTGGTCAATCTTTCTGTATGCTTCCGAAACGTGGACTATCACACCAGAACTCCAAAGAAACTTAGAAGCAACAGAAATGTGGTTTCTTAGAAGAATGCTGAAAGTATCATATAAAGATAGGGTAACTAACGAGACAGCACTCCAACATGCCCGTACAAAAAGATCTTTAATTAGAACATTAAATGAGAGGAAACTTAAATTCCTGGGCCATGTCATCAGAAAGGGAGAAATAGAATGCCTTACATTACAAGGCCGTATGCCTGGGAAACGCGGAAGAGGAAGGCAAAGAAGAAAATATATGGACACTGTGAAAGAACTAACAGGTCCAGGTGTGAGAGATATCATTAACGCTGCGTGGGATCGTTCGATGTGGAGTGCCATGATCGGCCAAGCGTGTAACACATGAAGAAGAAGATATACTGTATATTTCCTATTGAAATTCATAGTTTTTAATCTATTGCATTGTAATGCTAGGGTGGCGAGGTGGAGATACGTCTCTACCAAAGGAGGTGTAAGGCTTGTAAGCAGGTCACCCTGGGGCAAGGAGTAGCTCCTGCTTAGCCCCCCGATTAGGGTCATGAGAAGCCATGGGGGTAGGTGGTGGATGGTCGTACGAGCAGCCGGTGCAGATCACAAGTCCTGGCTACGTGACCAGTGACACCAGGCAGACAATCTCTGAAGAGTATTGATAATGTCTGGGGTCACCCATCTTGTAAAGACACACCAGAAGGCAGCAATGGCAAACCACTTCTGTAGGGAAAATTTGCCAAGAACAAACATAATCACGGAAAGACCGTGATCGCCCACGTCATGTGACATGGCGCATAATGATGATGTCATACGAGACGGCACGTAACGAACAAACTGTACTGTAATGCTGTCGCAAAATAACAAACTTCATGACACGCGATATTAAATCCAAACACGAGAAATTCTGCTGATACTGGAAATCCAAAGCAACACACACACAAAATGCTGGAGGAACTCAGCAGGCCAGGCAGCATCTATGGAAAAGAATAAACAGTCGATGTTTCAGGCCGAGACCCTTCTTCAGGACTGAGAAGGAAGCGGGGAAGATGCCAAATTAAAAAGGTGGGGAGGCGCGTAGGAGGCTCGCTGGAAGGAGTTAGGTGGAGCCAGGTGGGTGGGAAAGGTCAAGGGCTGGAGAGGAAGGAATCTGATAGGGGAGGACAGTGGACCAAGGGAGAAAGGGAAGGAGGAGGGTACCCAGGGAGGGTGGGAAGAGGTAAATAGGCCAGAATGGGGAATAGAGGAAGAGGGAATGAGGAGGTGTATTTTATTTTCCAGTAGGAGAAATCGATATTCCTGCCATCAAGTTGGAGGCTACCTAAATGGCATATAAGCTGCTGCTCTTCCAATTCGAGGGTGGCTTCAACCTTTCTGGAGAGGAGGCCGCGGACCAACGTGTCAGAACGGGAATTAAAATGTTTGGCCGTGGGAAATTCCGGTTTTTGAAGGCGGCGTCTCGGTGATCGGCGAAGTGGTCTCCCTATTTACGATGGGTCTCACCAAGGTAGAGGAGGCTGCCTCGGGACACCAGGCACAAAAGACAACCACAGCAGGTTCGCAGGTGAAGTGCTGGCTCACCTGGAAGAACGATCTGGGGGCCCCAAATGGAGTTGAGGGAGGAGGCGAACGGGCAGGGGGTGGATTCTTAACAGAAGATTAATGAGGTTGAGAGATTTAGGCAGGGAATTTCAGAGCAATTCAAACAGGGAAAATCGAGAAGCCAAGGATGGAAGAGTCTGGAGAGAATTCAGAGAATTGCCAGATGTGACAAAGAAGGGGGAATGATAAGTCCAAGGCGGATTAAATTAAAATAAGAATTTTAAAAGAAAATGTCCTTTGTGCCAACATATTGATGCAGTTATGAAGCAGGGACGACAGGGGATATATATCATTAGGAGTTTGAGGAGATTTGGTATGTCACCTAAAACACTCATAGATTTCTGCAGACGTACCATGGAGAGCATTCTAACTGGCTTCATCGCCATCTGGTACGGGGGGTGCGGGTGGGGAGGTGCTGCTGAACAGGATTGAAATAAGCTGCAGAGAGTTGTAAACTTAGTCAGCTCCATCATGGGGACCAGCCTCCGTAGTATCCAGGACATCTTCAAGGAGCGATGCCTCAGAAAGACAGTGTCCAGCGTTAGGGGCCCCCATCACCCAGGACATGCCCCCTTCTCATCAGGGAGGAGGTACAGGAGCCTGAAGACACGCACTCAGTGACTCAGGAACAGCTTCTTCCTCTCTGCCATCCGATTTCTGAATGGATATTGAACCCATGAATACTACCCATGAATTTTTTGCACTAATTATTTAATTTAACTATTATATACATATATATAGTTGTAAAACTGAAAAGTCATGATTTAGGAATCAGAATCAGAACCCAGACACACATGCAACATGAACCTTAAAGTCCATTCAAAAGGAGTCCACAGCCTCGTTGATCAATCCTTGCAACATGGGTCCCAAACCTCCTGCACTTTCCTCTGACAGCAGCTCACCAAAGGGAGAGGAAGACTGGTCAAACACAAGCAGATGCCACCAAACACCAGCCCGTGCACTGCTCTCTCTCGCCCTCGTTGACTCCAACCCTGCTCGACGCCCCAGTCGGAGCAAAGCAATGGAGTCAATCATGGGCTCGGGCCCTACCTCCAAGCTTCACAGGCTCGGGCCCTGTCTCCAAGCTTCACAGGCTCGGGCCCTGTGTCCAGGCTTCACAGGCTTGGGCCCTGTCTCCAGGCTTCACAGGCTCGGGCCCTGTGTCCAGGCTTCCCGGCCTCCAGGCCACATGCTCCGCTCCAAACCTCACAGTTTTGCAACAATCATTTAGAAGCATACAGGTTGAGCACTGGCCTATTCTTGTCTCTGCCGTCTCCAAATCCTACAATTTGGTCCCAATGGAGTGCTGTGGTGAGCTATCACCTCTCTTCCTTCTGGCAGTCTGCTCAGATCATCATAAAATTTAACGTATTCCATTTACAGGGTATAGGTTTACAAATTAAAGACACATTTCCATGTTCACGCATTCTTTTACTTGACCTCAGTAGGCCAAATGAGTCAAAATAATTCCATAACTTGCGCGGCAAGAGCAGTCGGCTTGGTCTCACTGGGCCGTGCCAGTGTTAATATTTCAGATGAGACTGCTATTTTGCTTTACCCTCGCTTTTCTTAGAAGGCTTCTTCTTCTCCCTCACGCACTTATCTGGCTTTCTCTTCAAATGAGCAACTTTAAAAATTGCTCACATAGACACTTGACCTAAATGGGTTTGCATTGGCCTCGTGTGAGGTTTACAGACGCGGATGGAAAATTCAAGATTATTCTATTAACAATCTCTATAAGACATGCCCTGTGTCACTTTAAACCGAGCAGTGTAGTTAACAGGCTTAAAATAATAGGCTGCTTACTTAGTTAAGACGCAATATCCCCACATCACTGTTTCAGCTTTGCATACGGAATATTTCACTCTTGGCAATTTACATTTTTACAACTGTAAGTGGAACAAACTCCTCCAGATTACTGTCACTGTAGCAAGAATAATTCAACAGAAATTACCATACAGGGTGTTTGTTTATTTAGCTTCAAAAGTTGCTCATGACGCTACGAGTCCTTGGTAGCTGCTCCATCTACAGCCATTCTTTCTCATCAAAGCTCCCCTGAACGTTAAGATACTTCAACACTTCTTTGTGTGGATTAGTTACCGGGCTGCCATTTTTCTTAAGAAATCGTAGTTCACAAATTTAGGTCTTTTTTTTTGGCCATTGAGGGCGCAGACTGACCGGAATTTCGAGGTGAGGCCGCATGTATTTTGCAAACGGCTTGGGCAAGAATGCGAGGAGCAGCCTGTTTACGTTGAACATAGAACCCGAGGGCGCGTCGAAGCGGTGTGGTGGCGGCGAGGGGAGGAGGGGGTTGATACTTTTGCTGGTGCAAGTGCGGGGGGGGAGGGGGCTTCGGGGTTCTGATGTTTTCTGTCATTTATTCTTTTGGGGTTCTTTTCCCTGTTTCGTGGATGTCTGTGAAGAGTATGAATTTCAGGTTGTATACTGTATACACTCTCTGATATTAAATCGAACCACTGGACCATCGAAAAGGAGGCGGCTATCGTAAGGACCCCTCCCCCCCCCAATCCAGGCCCTCTTCTCATTGAAAGGAAGGAGGTACAGGAGCCTGAAGGCACACACTCAACGATTCAGGAACAGCTTCTTCCCCTCTGCCATCTGATTTCTGAACGGACGTTGAACACAGGAACACCACCTCTCTTTTTTTTTCTCTTTTCGCACAATTTATTTTAACTTTTAAAAATATATAAGTATTACTTGCTTTTATTCTATTATTATGTACTGCAGTGTACTGCTGCCACAAAATGAACGTATTCCACGACATATGCCGGTGATATCAAACCTGATTCTGATTCCTACTTGTCAAAACCCATAATGTGGAAATCCACACCAGCAAACTATTCCAAACCATCTGTCTCCATCCATTACATAATACATTAAAATCATCATCAGCTCATCAACTAATAGATTCTTCAGTTCTGTGCCCCGCGCCTTCGTCCAGTGGATCTTCAGAGTGCTTTTCCTCCCCACGGCTGTGCTGTGGCCAGTTGAAGGTAGCTAATCTGCTGGAAAGAGGGCTGCAGGTGGGTTTGAATTGTTCCTCAGGAGGAAATGAAGATTTTACATTTTATTTTTCTCTTCAGTGTCTGTGGGTGTATAAGAGGAGATAATTAAAGGTAAGGTGTGTAGTGATACTTGTTTAGGAACCTGGCAACAGTATTTGCCTTTCTTTAAACGTATTTGTACCGTTTGTCCTCTTCCGCACATCGGTCGCTTGTCAAGTTTTGTATCAGCGCAGATTTTCATTGATCCTGTTGTATTTCTCTGTCCTATCTCAGGAGAGATATGTGTACTTTTACTCCGCAATTTGCTGAGCTGAGGCTGAGGCTGCGGGCCTGCTCCGGGCCTTGTGTCCGAGGGCTCACTTTCATTCTAAATGCAATTTGCTTACTTTTATTGTTTGCACAATTTGTTTCTCTCTCTCCCTCTCTGCACATTAGGTGTTTGTCAGCCTTCCTATTTTAATGGGTTCTTTTGAGATTCTTGTTTTGTGGCTGCCCGTAAGGAGATGAATTTCAAGCAGACATCCCACCTCTCCCGGAAGTTCCGGGAGTCTCCTGCATATTAATAGTGGCTCTCTGATTCCCGCAAATTATATACAATGTCCCAGAAACCAATTTTTTTGAGAGCGAGAGAGCGTGCGAGAGTGACCACGAGAGAGAGAGAGAGAGAGAGAGCGAGAGTGCGAGAGTGCAAGAGAGCGCGTGCGAGAGAGAGCGAGCAACCATGTGCGAGAGAGAGTGAGCACGAGAGCAAGAGAGAGCGAGAGTGACCACGAGAGAGAGAGAGCGACCACGAGAGAGAGAGAGAGAGCGCGCCATGGCAGGGTGTTCCAAAAAAAGAAAATATAAAACGTACATCACTCCAGATTACCCTAAAGTGTGACCCTGCCTAATAGGGGTCAAAAATAATGACAGTGTTGCTCGCTGCACTGTTTGCAACAGTGACTTTTCTATTGCCCATGGTGGGTTAAGACTGTAAAAGTCATGTTGAGGTGAGTTTAACAGGTGTCATTCGTTCATTAGCATAGCTAACGTTATTTAAACTAGCTGGCTAGCTGCTAAGGAGCTACTCTATTGCAGACATCCCACCTCTCCTGGAAGTTCCGGGAGTCTCCCGCAAATTGATGGTGCTACCTCCCTGAAATGAGCTTTTGCAGGGTGGGATGTCTGTTCAAGGTTGTATAGTGTTTACATACTTTGATAATAGATGTGCTTTGAACTTTTATAATATATTGACTTGGAACTTTAAGATTCTTTTGCTATAAGAGCAGAAGATATAGGGCCAGAATTAGGCTGTTTGGCCCATCAAGTTTGCTCCGCTATTTCATCACGGCTGATCCATCTTTCCTCTCAGCCCCAGTCTCCTGCCTTCTCCCCGTATCCCTTCGTGCCCTGACTAATCAAGAATCTATTAACCTCTTCCTTAAATACACCCAATGATTTGGCCTCCACAGCCGTCTGTGGCAACGAATTTCACAGATTCACCACACTATGGTTCATTCTGAATGTTACTCTACCAGACATACATAAGTACATTCCTGGACACATACAAAGCAAACCAGGGTCTGTGTGTGTGTGTGTGTGTGTGTGTGTGTGTGTGTGTGTGTGTGTGCGCGCGCGTGTGTGTGTGTGTGTGTGTGTGCGCGCGTGTGTGTGTGTGTGTGTGTGTGTGTGTGTGTGTGCGTGTGTGTGTGTGTGTGTCCCTCTCTCTGTCTATATGTTGAATCTGTGCAACAGAATCATTTCTTTAATCACTTCTGGTCTGCTTGTTCTCGACAAAAACTTGCTCTGTCAAGTCCTCAACTGTTCCAGCTTCTACCATCCGGGAAACGGTACTGCAGCATAAAAGCCAGGACCAACAGGCTCCGGGACAGCTTCTTCCACCAGGCCATCAGACTGATTAATTCATGCTGACGCAACTGTATTTCTATGTTATATTGACAATCCTGTTGTACATACTATTTATTATAAATTACTGGAATTGCACATTGCACATTTAGACGGAGACGTAACGTAAAGATTTTTGCTCCTCATGTATTTGAAGGATGGAAGTAATAAAGTCAATTCAATTCATTTCAATTTACCTCATGTTGAAAGAAATTTATGCACAGGCAGCTTTTCAGAACTGGAGTTGAAGCAGGTCATCCTTGATCTGAGAGACCGCCAAAGTAAAAAGTGACGTAACGGACTTCTAACGTCGTAAACCAGCGAGTTGTTTGTTATGTCTCCCTGCTCGCTGGGAAAATGGAGACACCTCCTTCTCCCTTATTAGGGAGAGAGAGAGAACCTGCGGTATGTCAAATACTGGGTGAAACACGAAGTCTCTGGGGTAACTGCAAGTCTGTGTCTTTTCTATTGCTTTGCTCACGCTTGAGTGCTCAGTGGCAATGCCGAAGCGTTTTTTTTTTGCCGGTGAGAGGATGGGGGGATTGTTGCTCACAGTCGTTTACACATGAGAGGGGAGAGCTGCGGCGGGGTGGGGGGGGACTTTGGGTTTCTAACATTTAACTGTCATTCATTCCTTGGGCATTGTGTTGGGCCCGTGGCCAAGTGGTTAAGGCGCTCGTCTAGTGATCTGAAGGTTGGTAGTTCGAGCCTCAGCTGTGGCAGCATGTTTGTGCCCTTGAGCAAGGCACTTAACCACACACTGCTCTAGTGTCTGTGTGAGGAGTGGCGCCCCACACAGACTTCCAATCTGCACCTTGTAAGGCATGAAAATGCCCGACGCAGGCCTCTCATGGTCTGGGTCAACGTTCCCTCCCCCATTCTTTGGGGCACTCCTCTGTTTTTGTGGATGGTTGTGAAGAAAAAGCATTTCAGGATGTATATTGTGTACATTTCTCTGACATTAAATTGTACCTTCGAACCTTTGAAAAGGAGAAGATTTTGTCAGCTCTGGGTCAAAATTTGCACACAAATAGACCTCAACATCTCCTCTCCTATCAGATTCCTTCTTCTCCAAGCCTTGACCTTTCCCACCCACCCGTCTTCACCTATCACCTTCCAACTAGACTCCTTCCCCTCCCCCACTCTTTTATTCTATCGTCTTCCCCCTATATATATAAAATTAGGATAATCTTCGAATTCCAGAGATTAGCCAAGTCAATGTGTTTTGGACTACCTACTTCTTAAACTCTGCACGGTATTCCAGATGTGTCCTCAGTTGTACTCTGTACAAATGTAGGAATAATCTTCCCTATCATCACTCTCGTCCAAGACCAATAAACCATGTGCTTTCCTTTCCATTTGCTAGTTCTTTTGCCATTCATGCACAAGAACATCATCTGCACTTTGCTCGTGCCTGGCGTTTCCTCATTTAGATCATTGTCTGTCTTTAGACGCCATGGCCTCACACCTTCCCCGCATCAAACTCCACTTGCCACATATTTGCATGCTCACTCAACCAGTTTGCACCGTGAGGCAGATTCGAACTGTTCTCGTCACAAAATTCAAGAGCGTCCAGTCGACAGCAAAGGGGATCAAAATGATCCGACGCAGCATAAATACACAATAAGTATAGAAGCAAGAAAGTCTGCAGATGCTGGAGATCCAAGACAACACGCACAAGCTACTGATGGAACTCAGCAGGTCAGGCAGCAGCTATGGAAATGAATAAATAGTCGACCTTTCGTGCCGAGAACCTTCTTCAGGACTGAGAGAGAAGGGAAAAGATGCCTGAATGAAAGGCGGCGGGGTGGGGGGAGAGGGAAGAGGCTAGCTGGAAGGTGATAGGTGAAACCAGGTGGGTGGGAAAGGTCAAGGGCTGGAGAAGAAAGAATCCGATAGGAGAGGAGAGTGGACAACAGGAGAAAGGGAAGTAATGGGCAGGTGAGAAGAGGTAAAGGGTCAGAATGGGAAAGAGAGGAAGTGGGGGCGGGGGGGGACTATTGTTCGGCCCGAGACGTCAACTGCTTATTCATTTCCACAGATGTTGCCTGACCTGCTGGGTTCCTCCAGCGTTTTGCGCGTGTTGCCCACGGTAACGTAGTGGTTAGCATGACGCCTTACAGAATCAGTGACCCGGGTTCAATTCCCGACACTGCCTGCGAGGAGTTTGTACGTTCTCCACGTGACCGCGCGGGTTTCCCCCGGGTGCTCCGGTTTCCTCCCGCAGTCCGGTTGGTGGGTGAATTGGTCATTGTAAATTGTCCTGTGATTAGGCCAGGGTTAAATCGGGGGGGAATTGCTGGATAGCAAAGCTCAAAGGGCCAGAAAGGCCTATTCTGCATAGACAAGTGTTACATTCCTCAAAGAGATCTGTGATTTTTTCTTGTGAGAATGATGTAATGGTCTTTTGGAGGTCACCTGATGTAATTTTCCCACCGATGTGAGGTCACGTGATGACATGTACACCATGGGTATAAAAGGGTAGACCCCAGATGACGCAGTTATTTTTAGTTTTTAGTTTTCCAGCTAGAACGTTAGTGTGTCTCCATTTCTGTTGCGTATTTGTTTTTATGACGCAGTTTCATTTTTTAAACGGTTGTTACATTCTGTCGCAAGGAATAACACTGCTGGACCGAACCTTTTGCTAGATGTGTTGATGTACCTTATTTTAGCAGTAGACGGGAGAGTGAAGACTTTTTCGAAGTTCAGGACCCAAAGGATTGAGAGGAGTCGGTATCATTCGGCAGTTTAACAAAGGATCGACCTTATTGAGTCTTCGTTGAAGGAGTAGTGACCTGCATCGAAGATAACTCTTGCCAAAAGAGAAAAACAGTTCATGCAAAGGTTTGCTCTCTCTAAAAGAAATTAAGGTCAGTTCTTTTAAACTGTTTTATTTCCTGCATCGTGAATCCTTTGGACAGAACCAGCAGGAAAGTCGCGTCTATGAAGAAATCCTTCTCCAGAGAAGTCTCCCCCAATTGAATGTATAAATCTGTTCGACTTTCAAATATACCATTTTAAGAACTGTATCTGACTTTACCATTTTAAGAACTGTTTTCGCATTTAACGCTTCAAGAACCAGTGCCGAGTGACGATTTGTTGAACGGCTGAAAAGTGGTTAACTTCTGGTTAAGATTTCCGTTTGTTTTTTGTTATTGTTTATCCATGTTTAGTAAATGTTTGGTTATTTTTATATAACCTGTCTCGATTGATATTCATTGTTGCTGGTTACGTAATACAAGATAGACCAGACAGGGCAGACACAGATAGATAGACAGACAGATAGACATAAAAGCAATCCTACAAAATACAATGTACAAGTAATTGAGTTTGACTCTAGGCAAGGGGAACTCTTCTCGTTACCAGCAGGGCATCTGGAAGCACAACAGGACGGTGAGTGTGTTGGTGTAGCCATGAGGTGTGGAGTGTACGGGTAAAGTGACAGTGAACGAAGGGTGCTGAGGGGCTTTGGAAAGGAACGGCTGATGTGGATGTAGTGATGGTGGTGGGGTGGGTCAATGGGTGGAGGTGTTGCTCAGCCTGACTGCTAGGGGAATTAACTTTTCTTGAGTCCAGTGGTCCTGGCTTGGATTCTGCGTTGCCCTTCCTCTAATGAGAATGGGGCAAATGGTCCGCCAGCAGGCTGGGTGGGATCCTTCATGATATTCCTGCAAGACCATAAGGCACAGGAGCTGAATTAGGCCATTCGGCCCATCAAGGCTGCTCCACCATTTCATCACGGCTGATCCATTTCGCCTCTCAGCCCCTGATCTCCCCCCCATTATCCCTTCGTGCCCTGCGCAATCAAGAACCTATCAACCTCTGCCTTTAATCCACGCAATGGCTTGTCCTCCACGGCCGCCCGTGGCAGCGAGTCCCATGGATTCACCATCCTCCGGCTAAAATTCCTCCGGGTGCTCCGGTTTCCTCTCACGTTCCAAAGACGTGCGGGGTTAGGGTTGGTGCTATGCTGGTACTGGAAGCATGGCGGCACTCTTGGGCAGCTCCCCACCTCCCCCCCCCAGGACATCCTCGGACTGTGTTGGTCACCGACGGCAACGGCGCATTCCACGGGTGCGTATGTCAATATACAAGCTGACCTTTGGATTGTCAAATCTTTTAAAACTGAATTTATTGACCCACGACGGTTTAAAGTGCTTCCTCAAAACCATTCTTAGTACAGAAATCAGTGAAACATCAAACAAAATGTGCGACTGGTAAACAGTGTGGCAAATTGCAGGACAGGTAGAGCAAAGCGATCTGGGAATACAGGCACATAATTTGTTGAAATTAGCGTCACAGGTAGAGAGGGTTATAAAAAAGCTTTTGGCCTTCAGAAATCAAAGTATTGAGTATGAGAGATGGGATGCTATGTTGAAGTTGTATAAGGTGTTGGTGAGGCCTAATTTGGAGTATTGTGTGCTGTTTTGGTCACCTACCTACAGAAAAGATGTAAATAAGGTTGAAAGAGTATAGAGAAAATTTACAAGGAGGACCTGAGTTATAAGGAAAGATTGAATAGGTTAGGACTTAATTCCTCAGAACGTAGAAGAGCGAGAGGAGATTTGATAGAAGTATACAAAATTATGAGGGGTATAGATATGGTAAATGCAAGCAAGCTTTTCCCACTGAGGTTGGGTAGTACTACAACTAGAGGTCATAGGTTAAGGGTGAGAGGTGAAAAGTTTAAGGGGAACATCAGGGGAGGAGAGAGAAGCAGCGCGCCGTGCGTGCGCAGCCCTCCGGTGAAAAATGATATCATATCCGTTAAATAGGGGCCATGGACAATTCTGATTTGATGGAGATGGACGTGAAAGCACAGAGGAACATCTGGAGAAATTTCTGAAACGCTCTTTCGCTGCTGTCGTTACTGCGCGGTTGGGAATCTTTCGGAGGGAAGGCCTCAAAATCCCCGGCTTTGCCTGCCGTTGGCGACTGAGAAGGAGGTCGAATCGTTCGGATAGAGATGGCGCTCAGTACTCGGTGTCAGAGAGCTGATCAGAGCTTGAAGTTTTCGGATGACTCAGAGTCAGACTGTGGTCAGCATGGCAGGGAGAGTTTTTCTTCCTTCTCCCGTCTGCGTGAGATGTGGGACATTTGAGAAACTTTGAACTTTTTACTGTGCTCATGGACTTCTTCATCAAGTTATGGTATTGTTGCACTGTTGTAACTATATGTTATAATTACGTGGTTTTGTTAGTTTTTTTCAGTCTTGGTCTGTCCTGTGTTTTGTGATATCACACCGGAGGAAATATTGTATCATTTCTTAATGCATGCATTACCAAATGACAATAAAAGAGGACTGCGTGTCTTCATAATCTAATCTAACCTCTTCACTCAGAGGGTGGTGAGAGTGTGGAACGAGCTGCCAGCACAAGCAATGGGTGCGAGCTCGATTTTGACATTTAAGAGAAGATTGGATCGGTACGCGGATGGTAGGGGTAGGGAGGGTTGTGGTTGATGGGAGTAGGCAGCTTAAGAGGCTCGGCACTGACTAGATGGGCCAAAGGGCCTGCTTCTGTGCTGTACTTTACTATGACTCTACGACTCCGAAGGGGCCTGGTTATCGAATAGTGACCGATTTCAGAAGCACAGGGTGAAACCAAAAAAGACGGGAACATCCATGCCAGGCAGCAAGATGCAGTAGTAACCAGGGCTACTGGTGATGATAAACGTATTCAGATGCGTCTGAATTTGCTATCATTATTATTTATGAGACATTCTATGCCCATAACCTGCAATCTGTACGCAGGCATTCACTTTCAATTTGACACGTCCAATCTTCCCACAGAAGTCTCCCGCGGGATTAAAAGGATTTGTGATGAGCGTATATCAATAATGGCTTCAAGGATATTATAATTGGTGGGATCCACCTATTTGATTCAGAAGCTTATAAGCAGCTAAGTTGTGAATTTACATCCCTTATAGTGAGGAGACTGATTTTAAGCGTAAAAGAAACAGATTGGAAAGGCATGGAGTCAGGCCCAGAGGCCGGTTCTGCCCACTACTTCCTTTGCTCGGCTCTGCGCTGAACTGAGGCTGAGGCTGGAGCCTGCTCCGGGCCCTGCGTCTGTGGTCTCGCTTTCGTCCAGAATGCTGCTCGCCTACTTTTATTCTTTGCGCGGTTTGCTTTTAGTTTCATTGGGTGCTTCACGGTCTGCTCTTTTACGGGCTCTTCGGCTTTCCTTGTTTCGTGGAGGCCTGTAAGGAGGCGAATCTCCAGGTTGTATAACGTGTACGTGCTTCGACAATAAATGAACTTTGAACAGATGAAGTTGCTAACTAAGCATAAGAACTGTGCTCTAAACACAGAAAGTGCAAGAACAAAATCAAAAATTGCAACAGTTTCATTTAAACAGATTAAAACTTCCTCTCTGCATTTTAGAATTTTTAGTTTCAAATTCCTCGCATTTACTGATTTCTATTTCTCGGATTAAATGCTTCCCCATTATTACTTTCTTTGCACAATTTATTTATTTCGAAGTTCAAAAGTGAAATTTATTATCAGAGTACATACATGTCACCACATACAACCCTGAGATTCATTTTCCTGCGGGCATACTCAGCAAATCTATAGAATAGTAACTGTAAACAGGATCAGTGATAGATCAACCAGAGCGCAGAAGACAACAAACTGTGCAAATGCAAATATAAATAAATAGCAATAAATAAATATAAGGAGAAGAGAAGATGGCAGCGCAATGCAGCACGCAGCCGCCACTCCGGTGAATGATACCTGTTATCTGTCAATTAGGGTGCCGTGCACAATCCTGATTTGATGGAGGCGGACGTGAGAGCACGGAGGAACATCTGGAGAAACTTCTGAAATGCCTGTTTCACTGCCGCTGCTACTGTGTGATCCACAATCTCCGGAGGGGAAGGCCCCGAGTCCTCGGCTTTGCCTGTTGCCGGGGCCGGGGTCGAAGCGGTTGGCAGAGATGGTGCTCGGTGCTCGGTGCTCGGTGTCGGAGGGCTGGTCGGAGGCTCGGAGTTTTCGGACGGACTCAGAGTCGGACTGTGGTCGGGTGCTTCCAGGACGCTGCATCGGCAAGTTTGCGGGACTGGAGGTTCATGGCAGGGAGAGTTTTTCTTCCTTCTACCGTCTGTGTGAGATGTTGGGGCTATCAGGACTTTGAGACTTTTTTTTTTAACCGTGCCCATGGTCTGCTCTTTATCAAATTACGGTATTGCTTTGCCCTATTGTCACTATATGTTATAATTATGTAGTTTTGTCAGTCTTAGTCTTGGTCTGTCCTGTGTTTTTGTGATATCACACTGGAGGAACATTGTATCATTTCTTAATACATGCATTACTAAATGACAATAAACGAGGACTGAGAGTCCTCATAGTCTAATAATCTAGTAATAATCTAATAATATCGAGAACATGAGAAAGCGAGTCCATTGGTTGTGGGGACATTTCAGTAACAGTGCAGGTGAAGTTAAGTGTAATTATCCCCTTTTGTTCAAGAGCCTGATGGTGGAGGGGTAGTAACTGTTCCTGAACCTGGTGGGGTGAGCCCTGAGGCTCTTGTACCTTCACTGATGGCAGCAGCAAGAAAAGAGCATGGCCTGGGTGGTGAGGATCTCTGATGATGGGTGCTGCTTTCCTACCACAACGTTTCAGGTAGATGGTTGGGAGTTCAGTGGTTGGGAGGGCTTTAACTGTGATGTACTGGGCTGAATCCCTCATTTTTTTGGCAGGATTTTCCATTCAAGGGCATTGGCATTTCCATACAAGGCTGTGATGCAGCCAGTCAATATACTCTCAAAGTTCAAAAGTTCAAAGTTCAAAGTACATTTATCGTCCGAGTATGCATACGTTATACAACCTTGAGATTCGTCTCCTAACAGGCAGCCACGAAGCAAAGAAACCCAGAGGAACCCAAAAAGACCGCCAAACACCCAATGTGCAGAGAGAGAGAGAGAAAAAAAAACAAATCACGCAAACAATAATGTAAGCAGATCGTGTTCTGAACTGGAGTCCACAAAGAGAGTCCGACCACAGACCCTCAGTTCAGCGCAGAGCTGAGTCAACGTCGCGGAGCAGTGAGCTGAACCGTGCCCGTCCCTCATCTCGAGCCGCGGCACCCAGACCTTCTCAATCTGACCCGGCGCCTAATTGTCATCCAAACACTGGGCTGAGTCACTGCGACACGTTCTGAGGCCTGGACCCCGCCGCCTCGACTCGACTGGTACCCGACCTTTCTGACTCGGCCCGGCGCCCAAATCATCGTCCAAACATGGGGTTCAGTTGCTTCGATACGCCCTGGGGCCTGGACCCCGTGGCCTCGGCTCGGCCGGTACCCGACCTTTCCAATTCAGCAAATGGAGTTCAACCCGGAGAAGTGTGAGGTGGTACACTTTGGAAGGACAAACTCCAAGGCAGAGTACAAAGTAAATGGCAGGATACTTAGTAGTGTGGAGGAGCAGAGGGATCTGGGGGTACATGTCCACAGATCCCTGAAAGTTGCCTCACAGGGGGATAGGGTAGTTAAGAAAGCTTATGGGGTGTTAGCTTTATAAGTCGAGGGATAGAGTTTAAGAGTCGCGATGTAATGATGCAGCTCTATAAAACTCTGGTTAGGTCACACTTGGAGTACTGTGTCCAGTTCTGGTCGCCTCACTATAGGAAGGATGTGGAAGCATTGGAAAGGGTACAGAGGAGATTTACCAGGATGCTGCCTGGTTTAGAGAGTATGCATTATGATCAGAGATTAAGGGAGCTAGGACTTTACTCTTTGGAGAGAAGGAGGATGAGAGGAGACATGATAGAGGTGTACAAGATAATAAGAGGAATAGATAGAGTGGATAGCCAGCACCTCTTCCCCAGGGCACCACTGCTCAATACAAGAGGACATGGCTTTAAGGTATGGGGTGGGAAGTTCAAGGGGGATATTAGAGGAAGGTTTTTTCCTCAGAGAGTGGTTGGTGCGTGGAATGCACTGCCTGAGTCAGTGGTGGAGGCAGATACACTCGTGAAGTTTAAGAGACTACTAGACAGGTATATGGAGGAACTTAAGGTGGGGGGTTATATGGGAGGCAGGGTTTGAGGGTCGGCACAACATTGTGGGCCGAAGGGCCTGTAATGTGCTGTACTATTCTATGTTCTATGTTCTAAATCTTAGGTCTTCCTTGCTCTCGGCAAAGGGTCCACTGCCTCCCCTCGTCAATTGTCTCTAAGTCCAAAGGGAAGTTACAGACTATGACTTGCGATGATCCTTTACCAGCAAAAGTGTGATTAACAAAGTCTTTCAGTTGTTATCCTTGTTTTATCAGCCTCCAGCCAGAAGTCTCTGAGATTCTCTAGCAGTATCTTAAACTCTCCACCACACATCTATAGAAGAGCATATAAACTTAACATAAAACAAACTTTTCAAATAGTAATACTGAATGCGCAAGTGGAATCGCTTCCAAGAGCAATGAATACCTAATGACACAATTATTCTCTGATTTGGGACGGAGAAATTTGGTTTGATTTGCTCTTTAATAGGGAAGACAGCTCTGCTGGACAGCGCCCCTTGTAAACTCCAGTCATTTCTGCTTTCTGTTCCAGTCCATCATCACAGTACCAAGCACATCTACGGTTCGGAGAGAAAAAATTGTGACCATCTGATCACACTGAGTGAGGCAAGATTCACAGCTGATCAATCTCAATGTCAAGGTCAGTTGCGATGACCTGAACTCCAAATAATTTGAAGTTCTGTGTTTTTTTTTTAATTAAGTTCTTAATCGTCGAACCAAAAGAAGAAGCAGACTTCTCCTTCCAGTGAACAAATTACACCACCCCCAGTCCTCTATTCGTGGCGCGTGGCCAAGTGGTTAGGGCATAGGGCTCACGATCTGAAGGTCGTGGGTTCGAGTCTCAGCCAAGCCAACGTGTTGTGTCTTTGAGCAAGGCACTAAACCACACACTGCTCCAGTCCACCTAGCTGAAAATGGGTACCGGCAAATGCTGGGGGCTTATCTCGCAATAGACTGGCGTCCTATCTGGGGGGAAGTCTCATACTCTCAGTCGCTTTACACCACAGAAACCAGCATAAGCACCGGCCTGATGGGCTTCAAGGCTCGGGACAGACTTTAACTTTAACTCCTCTATTCGCCCATCACCTCCCCCTGGGTTCCCACCTTCTTCCCTTTCCCTTCTCCTATCTGATCCTTTCTTCTCCAGCCCTTACTTTTCCCACCCACCTGGCTTCATCTACCACCTTCCAGATGGCCTCTTTCCCCTCCCCCCAGGCCTTTTCTTTTTATTCCTCCCCCTTCCTTCTCGGTCCTGAAGAAGGGACTCGGCCCGAGACGTCGGCTGTTTATTCCTTTCCATAGATGCTGCCTGATCTCCGGAGTTCCTTCAGCGTTTTGTGGAGGCTGCTTTGTTGGTGCAGATTCTCCCCGCGCCTGGCCATTTCTTTGGCATTTGCCTGTTTTACGAGGCCGGGTCACCAGCTCGACGCTCAACCCAGCACGGATGGAAAGCGCGCAAGGAGCCGGCCGGATTCGAACCCGGGACCTTTTGCTCCAAAGTCCGGGGGCAGATACCACTGCACAACCGGCACAGGTTTATTCTCAAGGGATCGGCTACAATTAGTGACTCTCCCTCCGCCCCCCATGACATAGAATCATAGACCGTACACCACAGAAACCGGCCATTTGGCCTATCTAGTTCTTGCCGCACTATTAATATTAAAACAATTTACAGTGTTTGTGAATCTACGCATGGTTTACCTAACAAGCACGAGTATTCAGTAAAACCCGCTCAGGCTGTGACTGAAAGTGTACATCCAGGTGATGTCACATCGCATGTGGTCTCCGTGCAAAGACAAATCGCTTCAGTTGATAGGTCGGTTACCGTGATTGAAGATGGGAGGGTTGTTTCGTTGTGAAATTTAAACTTACAGCAAAACTCAATGGCGTGGCATGTAAGGAGGCCATTCAGCCCATTGCTTCTGCGTTGCTTTTCAAACTCGGCCTGTTGCTTTGTAACTCTCGGAAGAAGATGGCGCCAGCGAACACTGCAGCCATGGCAACATCCTTCAGGCAGTTACTCCTCCTTCTTCTTCTTCTTCCAAATGCGACTCTGCCGCCGTTGGAACCTGCGATTGACATTTTGGCGGCGCGCTTTCGGGCTGATTGAGCAGCCTGGTGCTTCGCTGTCCCTGAGGGAGTTTGGCGAGGTTCGGAGCGGAGTGTACGGCCTGAAGGCCCAGAAGCCTGCAGCCCGCGACCGACTCCATTTCTCGCCGACTGAAGCGTCGAGCAAGATTGAAATCAGCGAGGACGAGAGGGCGTTCAGCGCCGTCTGCCTGCGATGGACCGGTCTATCTCTCTCTCTCCCTCTCGCTCGCTGCTGCCGGAGATGGCGCCGGAGTCTTGGGTCTTGGGTAAGGTTTAATCGACGCAGTTTGCGGATTGGACTCTGTAGCTCACGTCACGACGCGTTTCTGGTTTCTGGTTGCTATTTTGTGCGATTTTGATCGGGGCGGACCTGCAGTCAACAAACAACCCAGCGCTAAATTGATCTGAACTGAACGGAACTGAACATTCCTAGGCTGTTTCAAGGACTCTGTGGCTTGATATTTTATCTTCTGTCATTTTCACTAGTTCTTTTTTTGCCATTTGCGCAATTGGTTCTTTTTTTTTACTCGTTAGGTGTTGGATGTTTCTCTCTGAGCGGGTTCCATGTTGTTTCTTTGCTTCGTGGCTGTCTGTGTGGAAGACAAATCTCAGGTTGTATACTGCAAACAGACTTCGATAATAAATGCACTTAGAATCCTTGAACTCTCCAAATATAACGCTTGAAAGGGTCGACCCAATTTCCTTCCGAAAGTCATTGTTGAACCTGCTGCCACTGCAGTCCGCTCCAGATTGCATTAACTGATTATGTTAATTCCTCGTGACTCTTTCATTTGCAAATATACTTTCTCGCCTCTCGTTTCACGGTCGCTTCGAGTTACTGGAGTGCATTCTCCCGGAATGTCCTTCTTCAACCACTTCAGCTCCCTCAAAGAAACATTGTCTGGATGACGCTGGACCCAGTCCAACCTCAGCCCCTGCCCATCTGCTCCGTCCAGATGCTGCCTTTCTGCACTGTGAGGCCTCGGTGGTGCATGCTTTGCACACCCTTGTAAACTCTGACAGGAATAATGCTGAATTTCACCTCCTATCACACCCGAGACTGTAATTTAGGTTCCTTGACCTTCCTGATGTCCACAGTAATTTAAAAATTACTACAAAAAAACCCACTTTTAAGTATGTCACGAAGTTTACTCATACAGGAGAGTGCGACGGTTTGACCTCCTATTGGGAAAAGACGGCGAGAGAATGGACTGCAGTGTCAGCGGGGGAGAACCCTGGGATGATTGAAACTCCTTTTAAATAACTTTATGGAGGTGGGGGTGAAGGAAGATAGAAGTGGCTCGCAGTTAAAGTTCGAATCCGGGGCAAGGCTAATCTTGATGACATTTGGCAGAATCTTGCAAAGATGATTGGGTGATTGGGGAATTTTAATTCCGATTCCCGTTCCCGTTCCGACATGCCGGTCCATTGGTCCACCCTCAGGGTAGACAAGCGATCCCTTATATTCTGTCTGGGTAGCCTCCACCCTGATGGTATGGATATTGATTTCTCCTTCCGATAAACAAGACTTCCCCTCCACCTCCCACCACCCTCCCCTTCCTCTATTCCCTACTCTAACTTTTATCTCTTTTCACCTATCACTTCCCATCCTCTTTTCCTTTCTCCTATGGTCCACTCTCCTCTCTTATCAGATTCCTTCCTCTCCAGCCCTTGACCTTTCCCACCCACCTGGCTCCACCTATCACCTTCCAGCTAGCTCCCTCCTCCCCAACCCCAACGTCGCTCCACCTATCACCTTCCAGCTGGCCCCCTCCTCCCCACCCCCCAATGTGGCTCCACCTATCACCTTCCAGCTAGCCCTCTTTCTCCCCTCCCCCACCCGCCTTTCTATTCTGGCGTCTTCCCCCTTCCTTCTCAGTCCTGAAGAAGGGCCTCGGCCCGAAACGTCGACTGTTTACTCATTTCCACAGATGCTGCCTGAACTCCTGTGCTGATTGGGAGGGGATGTTTGAAGGCAGGGGGAGTCATAAAGAGGAAAGGAAGAAGTGGGCTCATCAGCAGTGGAGGAGTGAAATCAGGAACAAGGACATGGGATAGATTTGGCGAATAAAGTAGGCAAAGGTGAATTTAGGATATTAGATAGTTAGATAGATGGGTAGATAACTTATTGATCCCAAAGGAAATTACAGTGTACCAGTAGCATTACAACTGCACTAGGGGTCAATATCACAAATGACCTGACTTGGTCCAACCAAGCAGAGTCCACTGCCAAGAAGGCCCACCAGCATCTTTACTTCCTGAGAAAACTAAAGAAATTTGGCCTGTCCCCTAAAACACTCACTAATTTTTATAGATGCACCGTAGAAAGCATTCTTCTAGGGTGCATCACAACCTGGTATGGAAGTTGTCCTGTCCAAGACCGGAAGAAGCTGCAGAAGATTGTGAACACAGCCCAGCACATCACACAAACCAATCTTCCATCTGCGGACTCACTTTACACCGCACGCTGTCGGAGCAGGGCTGCCAGGATAATCAAGGACGCGACTCACCCAGCCAACACACTTCTCGTCCCTCTTCCCTCCGGGAGAAGGCTCAGGAGCCTGAAGACTCGTACGGCCAGATTTGGGAACAGCTTCTTTCCAACTGTGATAAGACTGCTGAACGGATCCTGACCCGAATCTGGGCCGTACCCTCCAAATATCCGGACCTGCATCTCAGTTTTTTTGCACTACCTTACTTTCCATTTTTCTATTTTCTATTTATGATATATAATTTAATTTTTAAATATTTACTGTCGATTTGTAATCTAGGGAGCGCGAAGCGCAGAATCAAATATCGTGTGAAGCTTTACGTTCTAGTATCAATTGTTTGGCGACAATAAAGTATAAAGTATATAAATATTAGAAGAGAAGCAGAAAGAATAAAAAATAAGATACCTCAAACAGTCTAACGGGGGCGGGAGGGAGGGATCATCACTTCCCCAGCTGTAGGTTGACTCATTATCGAGCCTAATGGCCGAGGGTAAGGATGACCTCGTATAGCGCTCTTTGGAGCAGTGCAGTTGTCTTAGTCTGTTACTGAAAGTGTTCCTCTGTTCTCCTCATGCAGAGGGTGAGAAACATTGTCCAGAATTGCCCGGATTTTCCGTAGGTCTCTTGGTTCTATCGCAGCCTCCAGTGTGTCCAGTTTGACTCCTATAACAGAGCCAGCCTTTCTGATCAGTTTACTGAGCCTGTTGGCATCACCCGTGTTGATGCCATTGCCCAGCACACCACCGCGTAGAAGATTGTACTGGCGACAACAGACTGGTGGAACATGTGAAGGAGAGGCCTGCATATTCCAAAGGATCTCAGTCTCCTCAGGAAGTAGGGGCGACTCTGGCCCTTCTTATACACAAAGATTGAAGGTGCATTTATTATCGAAGAATATATACAGAACCCCACCCTGAGATTTGTCTTCCCCACAGACAGCCACAAAACAAGGAAACACCATGGAACCTGCTCAAGAAAACTTCGAACACCCAACACGTCAAAAATAAAGAACAAATCGCACAATGGTAAAAAAACAAGCAAACAACGCATAGAGTATCAAGCGTCGAACCAGCGGTATCCAGTTTAGTTCAGTTCAGCGCCGCGCCGCCAGCCAGCGGCAAGCCACGGGGCCGTTCTTCGCCGAAGCGCCCCAGTCCGCAGCGGTCGCCCCATCGAACCAAGCAATCGGCCCCAGAACACACCGTCCGAATGCAAATCTCAGGATGCAAGCCGCACGCAGCTCAGTCGCGGGTTCGTATTTGAAAGAAGGAGAAGTAAAAAGAGCAGTTTTGCAAGTGCCCGCGGGACGTTGGTCGCCTTGTTCGCTGGCGCCATATTGCAGAGCCCTAGTTCTACAGCTGTGTTAAGAGCAAAAAGGTAACGAGACAGAGAAAGGGGCCCTTGAGGATAAACACGGTCATCTATCATTGGAACCATAGATGGGTGAGCTTTTAGATGTCTATATTTACCACGGAATCATGGTAGCTACAGAATTCAAAGAGAATAGTGTTATCTTGCAATATATCTACAAAGGGATGGTATTGGTGATCTTAAAACACACAATATATCCCTAGAACATAGAAGAGGACAGCGCACGAACAGGCCATTCGGCCCACAATGTTGTGCCGAGCCATCTAAAAAAGCAAATCAAAAACACCCATTCACTACTCCCTCTTCCCTCCTGTCCATATCCCTCCATCTTCCTCACATCCGTGTGCATATCCAAACATCTCTTAAAAGCCTCTAATGTATTTGCCTCCTCCACCACAGCAAGCAAGCAAGACAGGTACATGAGTAGGAAAGGGCCACATCGGATAAAAAGCATGAGCTCAGATATGCAACTTGGTTGGCATGGATGCAAAGGATTGAAGATATTAAAACAAAATAGGCTGTGTCCTTGCCAACAATTCCCCCTGATCACCATCCATGTTAAAGGGGACTCTGTAAATGTATAAAAATGTTCTGTTTTGAGTTGTAAGATTGAAGCTACCTACCACCAACTTAACGAACGAAGGTAGACTTTCCCCTGCAAGTAATAAACGTGCTAATAATTTAATCCACTCTGAGTTTGTTGTAGCCTGTATATTAGAAGACTCAGCTCAATGGTACATGATACTGAGAGCGAAAAAAAAACTTTTACCAAGGACTGAAGAAAGTATTGTATTTTTTTGTTTTTAGGAACTACTGAACTACATAAAGTTTGAAAAACTATGCACATGCATTCTATTTTAATTAAAGTTCAGTGCCCAGCTGGATAACAAAAAAAAATTATAAATTATTTCATCAAGTGGGTAGATGCAGTCCTGAAATAACCTTTTATTAAGGTTTCAGAGTTACAGCTAAATATGAGATCTATCATGAGTTGGAACCAGGAAGATTTTACACCTGCCACTGGATCAGAATGTGGACTTTCAATAATACGATTGAAAATTTGATTAATTGATGGAAAATAATTAATGACAACATGTGCCATTAGTGGAGAAGGAAGTTATTTTATCATTGGAAAATTTAAAAGGGGACCAAAATTAATTATGAGCTCATCAATTAATGTCTATTTCGTGCAGCAGGAGACTAAAAGGCTAACAGAATAAAGATTAGGTAATTGAATGCAAGCCTGAAAATGCAATTATAAAACTCACAAAAACAGGCTAACCATTACAATGCACACTTTGGTTACCCAGTCACAAAAAGGGTGTAGAGCTGTTTGGAAGGATTCAGAAAACAAAGAAGATTAAAATGTGAAGAAGATCAACAAAAAAAGATGCCAGCGATGACCAGCGCATAAATAGGAACAGATACTGTCGCCGGTGATACTTTGGCCTTAATTTCTACAGACGTACCAGAGAGAGCATTCTAACTGGCTGCATCAGTATCTGAGATGGCGGGGTGGGGAAGGGGTGTCTGGTTTACCACACAGGATCGAAGTAAGCTGCAGAGAGTTGTAAACTTAGTCAGCTCCATCGTGGGCACCAAGCTCGGTAATATCCAGGGCATCTTCAAGGGGCAGTAACCATCATTCAGGACCCCATCTCCCAGGACATGCCTTCTTCTCATTGCTACCATCAGGATGGAGATACAGAAGCCCGAAGACACACACTCAGTGATTCAGGAACAGCTCCTTCCCCTCTGCCGTCTGATTTCTGAATGGATATTGAACCCATGAACACTACCTCACTTTTTTTGTTTCAATTTTTACACTACTTACTTAATTTAACTATTTAATATACAGTTCTTTTCTTCTATTATCATGTATTGCTTTGTACTGCTGCCACAAAGTTAACAATTATCACGGCATATGCCGGTGATATAAACCTGACTCTGATCATCAACTGAGGGAGTTGTTAGCACCTTAAATATATAGCCTGGTGATGCAGAGGAGGGATTTAATCTTGGCTTTGAAGGGGAATTGAAAGGAAAAGGAACTTGAAAGGTTCCAGCAATTAAGCCTGGAGAGTGGGATTAGCTGCACAATTCCTGCGTGGTCAAGTGGGACTTCCCGGTAGCCGATGTTTTAATTCCCATCCGCATTCCTGTTCCAACGTGTCGGGCTTGTGCTTGGATGAGGCCACCCTCAGGGTGGAGGAAAGAAAGAAGAAATTGCCCTTAAACTCACGAGAGAGAGAGCACGGGCCATCAACTTTGTGCAGTTGATGTTTCTGTAGCAGGCAATTTCTTTTTTTTATGAGGCCGAGTTGCCAGCTCGACGCTGAACCCGTCACCGATGGAAAGCGTGCAAGGGAGCCGGCTGGATTCGAACTCGGGAGCCTTCGCTCCAAAGTCTGGCATCGATGCCGCTACACCACCTGGGTGGAGGAGGAGGAGGAACACCTTATATTCTGTCCGGGTACCTCCAAACTGATGGCCTGAGTGTCAATTTTGCCTTCCGGCTAAAAACTACCCCACGCCCCCCTCCTCTATTTCCCACTCTGATCTTTTACCTCTTCTCACCTGCCTCTTACTTCCACCTGGGTCCCCTCCTCTTTCCCTTTCTCCTACGGGCCGCTCTCCTCTCCTATCTGATTCCTTCCTCTCCAGCTCTTTCCTACCCACCTGGATTTACCAGTCACCTTCCAGCTAGCCTTCTTCCTCTTCCCCGCCACCCCGACCCCCCACCTTTTTATTCTGGTATCCTCCCCCTTCCTTCGCAGTCCTCAGGAAGGGTCACAACCTGAAACGTTGACTGTTTACTCTTTTCCATTGATGCTCCCCGATCTGCTGAGTTCCTCCAGCCTTTTGTGTGCGTGCGTTCCTGCACGCTCTTCGTTGCCGACACCATTCTATTCTATGGTCTCCACAAGAACATGGGCATGCCATCATCTCCTCCCAGGCTTGGCACCGTCCTGAGTTGTAAATATATTAAGATCCGGGCTCCGCATTCCCAGCAGTGCACTGGCAACAGCTTTGGTACGCGGAGGCAGTGTTTGAAGAAAGTGGGTCATCGGTGCCGTCTCACAGCGTGCAATGATTACTGTTTTCATCCTCATCTTCAAGCCCATCACAGTCTCAGCTTTCCCTGTCTGTATTCTGCTGAGGGATACTCCGACGCACAGATTAGGCATCTTTGCCCCCTCATTCCAGAATTCCAACCCTTCCTCTCTCAGCTTCCCTCTCCAAATGTACCCCTATGGTAAAGCTACTCTCCAACTTTAATGACCTTCCGCTTGGAGGCTCAAAAGCCTACCCTGAATATGTCTCTGCAAAACACTTTGGGATATTTTTCCAGACTATTCTTAGGCAAGTCATTGCTATCTACTGTTGGATCTTGATACTTTTGTGATCCGAAGGAGAGGGTGCCAAGTAGGGTGCCGGGCACAATCCTGATTTGATGGAGACGGACGTGAGAAGCACGGAAGAACATCTGGTGACACTTCTGAAATGCCTGTTTCGCTGCCGTTGCTACTGTGCGATCCAGAATCTCTGGAGGGGAAGGCCCCGAGTCCTCGGCTTTGCTTGTTGCTCGGCGGCCAGGGCGGGGTCGAAGCACTCGACAGAGGATGGTGCTCGGAGAGGCTGTGTCGGAGGGGCTGGTTGGAGGGGCTGGTCGGAGGGTCAAAGTTTTCGGATGGACTCAGAGTCGGCTGCGGTCGGGTGCTTCCAATGGTGCTGCATCGGCAAGTTTGCGGTGCTTGGAGGTTCACGGCAGGGAGAGTTTCTCCCTTCTGCCGCCTGTGTGAGATGATGGGGCTATCGAGACTTTAAGACTTTTTTTTACCGTGCCCAATGGTCTGTTCCTATCAAATTACAGTATTGCTTTGCACTGTTGTAACTATATGTTATAATTATGTGGTTGTCAGTTAGTCTTGGTTTGTCCTGTGTTTCTTGTGATATCATTCTGGAGGAACATTGTATGATTTTTTAATGCATGTATTTCTAAATGACAATAGACAAGGACTGAGTGTCCTCATAATCTAATCTAAGATTCAAGATTGTTTGACGCCATTTCCAATATGCAGGTGTAGAGCTAAATATTTGTTACTCCAGATCTGTAAATAAGGTGACTCTGACAGGGAATGATAAAGCAGTGGTGGTTAGGGGGTGTGGAAGGGCGGAGGATGCCAAACCTCATGGAAGGATCAGGAGTGGAGAGAGTGAGCAGTTTCAAGTTCCTGGGTGTCAAGATCTCTGAGGACCTAACCTGGTCCCAACATATCGATGTACAGTAATTATAACGAAGGCAAGACAGCGGCTACACTTCATTAGGAGTTTGAAGAGATATGGTATGTCAACAAAATACACTCAAAAACTTCTAGAGATGTACCGTGGGGAGCCTTCTGACAGGCTGCATCACTGTCTGGTATGGAGGGGTTACTGCACAGGACCAAAAGAAGCTGCAGAAGGTTGTAAATTTACTCGGCCCCATCTTGGGCACTAGCCTACAAAGTACCCAGGACATCTTCAAGGAGCGGTGTCTCAGAAAGGCAGCGTCTATTATTAAGGACCCCCATCACCCAGGGCATGCCCTTTTCTCACTGTTACCATCTGGGAGGAGATACAGAAGCCTGAAGGCACACACTCAGCGAATCAGAAACAGCTTCTTCCCCTCTGCCGTCTGATTCCTAAATGGACATTGAACCCTTGAACACTACCTCACTTTTTATTTCTGTTTTTTGCACGATTTTTAATCTATTCAATATACATATACTGTTTTACTTAATTTATTTATTATTATTTCCTTCTATATTATTGAACTGCTGCTGCTAAGTTAACAAGTTTTATGACACATGCCAGTGATAATAATTCTCATTCTGATTCTGATCGGCCTTACTGTTTGGAGTAAGTAACCGTCCTCGGTAATATGCCAAACGAAACAACATTTCTCCGGACCAGGGTGTAAAGCACAGTAGTACACACAACACATAATAATTTAGGAAAGTAAGGATAAAATCTACAGTTGAATCATACATAAATGAACAAACTAAAGTGCATAAATTAAATATTGTCAGGTACAGAACAGATTAATCTGTGACATTTTGAATGCCATGCAGCAGGGATTTCAGAAGCCTGATGGCCTGAGGGAAGAAACTGTTTCCCATCCTGACTGTTTTTGTCTTTACGCATCAGAGTCTCCTGCCTGATGGTAGAAAGTCAAAACGGATGCTGGATGGATGGGTGGGATCCTTGATAATACTAAGGGCCCTGCATACGCAGCGCTCCTGATAAATGTCCCCGATGGACGGTAGGGAGACCCCTATGATCCTCTCGGCCGTTCTCACAGTCCTTTGTAGGGACTTGTGGTCCGATGCTCGGCTGCTCCCAGACCAGATGGAGATGTAATTTGTCAGGACGCCCTCAATGGTGCTCCTGTAAAATGCTGTTAAGATAGATGCTGCACAGTCTCCTCTCCAATGGAAATGGGACAAACAGTCCATGAGCAGGGTGGATGGGATCTTTCATGAGATTGCTGGCCCTTTCTCCGGCACCTTTCTGTATATCTGTTCTTGATGGCGAGGAGGCTTGGGCAGTATTGGCTACCAGTTGTAGAGTCTTCCTGTCTGGGTCCTTTGGAAGTCAAGAATGAAGCACTAGTCTTGCAGCTGGCGGCCATTTCATGAAATGTTACCGAGCTAAAGAAGCACCAGAAGTAGTACGGAGAGAATAAATTAAAAAAACAGACTGGGAGGGAGGAGAAGATGGCAACGCAACACAGCTCGCAGTGGCCACTCCGGTGAATGATATCTGTTATCTGTCAAGTAGGGTGCCGTGCACAATCCTGATTTGATGGAGGCGGATGTGAGAGCACAGAGGAACATCTGGTGAAACTTCTGAAATGCCTGCTTTACTGCCGCTGCTACTGTGTGGTCCAGAATCTCTGGAGGGGAAGGCTTCGAGTCCTCGGCTTTGCCTGCTGCTGGCGGCCGGGGCGGGGTCGAAGCGCTCGGCCGAGATGGTGCTCGGTGCTCGGTGTCGGAGGGGCTGGTCAGAGGCTTGAAGTTTTCGGACGGACTCAGGATCAGCTGTGGTTGGGAGCTTCCAGGGTGCTGCATCGGCAAGTTTGCGGTGCTAGAGGTTCATGGCAGGGAGAGTTTCTCCCTTCTGCCGTCTGCGTGGGATGATGAGTCTATCGGGACTTTGAGACTTTTTTTTTTACCGTGCCCATGGTCTGCTCTTTATCAAATTACAGTATTGCTTTGCACTGTTGTAACTATATGTTATAATTATGTGATTTTGTCAGTTTTATTCTTGGTTTGTCCTGTGTTTCTGTGATATCTTTCTGGAGGAACATTGTATCATTTTTTTTAATGCATGCATTTCTAAATGACAATAAACGAGGACTGAGTGTCCTCATAATCTAAAAAAAAAGTAGTTGTAATCTTTTCATACTCAGATGAGAGATAACAAAAATCCAGTAATAACAAGTAACCCACACATAAAATTACTACAGCACTTTACTGTGCAAAAATCTTAGGCACACATATATAGCTAGGGTGCTTAAGATTTTTGCACAGTACTGTAGTAATTTTAGTACTGCTGCCACAAAAAAAGAGACACATTTCATGACATATGTTAGTGATGATAAACCTGATTCTGATATGGGTCTCTATTGTGGACTGAGAGTGGGAAGGGGGCAGGGAGAGGGGAATCATGGTTGGGAAAAGGGGACGGGAGAGGGGAGGGAGCGGGACGCACCAGAGAGACACTCTGTAATGATCAATGAAATAATTGTTCAGAGTCATATGACCTTGCCTGCTGTCTCAGGGCTAGGTGTGCATGCACCTGCGTCACTCGCCCTCCTGACCCTGGCACTTTTACTCTTCCACCCGTCTCGCACCCCTCCCCCGGCGCCCCACCCTCACCATTCCCAGCATCCTCTGCTCCCGCCAGATTTACAAAGTCGCTCTCCCCTCCACGTTGACAAATACAGTGCTGTGGAAAAGTCCGAGGCACCCCGGCTACATCAGGCAAATGCAAGCAGGCTTTCTCTACTGGGGTTGGGTGGGACTACAGCCAGAGGTCGTGGGTTGAGGGTGAAAGGTGAAAAGTTTAAGGGGAGCGCGAGGAGAGACTTCTTCGCTCAGAGGACCACGAGAGGGTGCAACAAACTGCCAGCACAAGAGCTTGGTTTCAACTTTGAAGAAAAGTTTGGACGGGTACATGGATGGTAGGGGTGTAGAGGGCTATGGTCCCAATGCAGGTCAATGGAAAGTAGGCAGTTTAAATGGTTCCATCATAGACTAGATGGGCCGAAGGGCCTGTTTCTGTGCTGAACTTTTCTATGACTCTGACCCTTTCTGTGCCTAAGACCTTCTCATAGTACTATATAATTAACCAAGCCAGATTCAGGTGGCGTGACACTTGCTATTGAAAACTAAGAAGTTTCTAGAAAATACGAGGGCAATTACCGTAATTGCTGGAAAAAGCACAGCACAACTGCACGTTCATGGGTGATTATATAAAAATACAAAACAGCATAGGAAAGTTAAACTACAAGAAAAAAACTAATTCTATACCCAACACACATCAAAGTTGCTGGTGAACGCAGCAGGTGAACTTCGTCAGAATTCCTGTTGTTTGCAATTCTATACCCAATCCAACATTATCAACTTGGTCACACGAGGAATTCTGCAGATGCTGGAAGTTCAAGCAACACACATCAAAGTTGCTGGTGAACACAGCAGGCCAGGCAGCATCTCTAGGAAGAGGTACAGTCGATGTTTCAGGCCGAGACCCTTCGTCAGGACCCTTCGTCTCAGCCTGAAATGTCGACTGTACCTCTTCCTAGAGATGCTGCCTGGCCTGCTGCGTTCATTATCAACTTGGTCCTCACTTGTTTGATTGTCTACTTTCCACCTCCTCTCGTCAAAGTTTTTCAGGCATTACACTCCTGTGAGAGAGTAGGAATGTCAGCATAAGTCATAAAGAGGAGTTAGGAAAGATGACACCCACGGTTTTTGCTGACCCAGGCGACTTATTCCAGTTTGTCCGTGAAGCGGCTCATTCTTTTCGTGTGCCTTTCATTTCTTTTCTCAGTGGTTGGGGTTCTGCCCAAGTCCGTGATCTACCAGTTCAAACTGCACTTCTTCGCAAGCAGCGAGTTTTCAGACCGGCCACGCGGCCTGGCGCTTCGCTATCTCCAGGAACGGCCTGGAAGGCCGCGAGCCCCCGGCGGGCGACCCAGTTCCTCACCAGGTTTCGCCGTGGGAGACTGACACTTAGGAACAGCGCTGCTGTCGGGAGAAAGCCCCCGCCCTCGAGCAATCCCTCTCTCTCTCTCTCTGTTTTGATGGTGAGCTCTGTCGGTCCTTGAGCTGAGGGAGGGGGCGGGGATGCTTGGAGAAGCGACACGATAGATTGCGAATTCCTGGTCTCCACCCTCGTTGTTGTAGGAGCAATCTCTCTCTCGCTCGCTGGTGAGAAGGAGCCTGCCTGAGATACTAAAGTGCTGGTTCACGGACTGCAGTTTTTGATGGGTTTTTTTGGGGGCTTTTGCATGTGATGGGGGATTGGTGGGGGTTAGTACTTCTACTGGTGCACGTGGGAGGAGGGGGAGGGAGAAGGTCGAAGCTTCTGCTGCTGCTTAGGGGAGGGGGCTTTGGTGTTCTGATGTTTCTGTCATTCATTCTGTGGGGTTTCGTCTTTCGTGGATGTCTGTGAAGAGTAAGAATTTCAGGCTGTATACTGTATACATTCTCTGATATTAAATTGAACCATCAAAACCATTTGAAGCTGCTAACAACACCAGTTCTACTCTTATTATGATTATGAGGACACGCAGTCCTCTTTTATTGTCATTTAGTAATGCATGCATTAAGAAATGATACAATGTTTCTCCAGAATGATATCACAGAAACACATGACAAACCGACTGAAAAACTGACAAAAACCACATAATTACAACATATAGTTACAACAGTGCAAAGCAATACCGTAATTTGATAAGAACAGACCATGGGCACGGTAAAAAGTCTCAAAGTCTCTCGAAAGTCCCATCATCTCACGCAGACGGTGAACCTCCAGCGCCGCAAACTTGCTGATGCAGCATCCCGGAAGCATCCGACCACAGTCCGACTCTGAGTCCGTCCGCAAACTCCGAGCCTCCGACCAGCTCTCCGACACTGAGCGCCAAGCACCATCTCTGCCGAGCGCTTCGACCCCGGCCCCGGCAACAGGCAAAGCCAAGGATTTGGGGCCTTCCCCTCCGGAGATTCTCGATCGCACAGTAGCAGTGGCAGCGAAGCGGGCATTTCAGAAGTTTCTCCAGGTGTTCCTCCGTGCTTCTCACGGCTGCCTCCAGCAATCAGGATTGTGCACGGCCCCCTAGTTCACAAATATGATATTATTCAGAGCAGCTGTGTGCGCTGCGTCACACCGCCATCTTCTCCTCCCTCCTCTTTGGCCGGATGTTTTGAAATCTGTGACGTTCAGGTTCCCTGGTTTTCATAGAAACATAGAAAACCTGCAGCACAATACAGGCCCTTCGGCCCACAAAGCTGTGCTGTACATGTCCTTACTTTAGAACTACCTAGGCTTACCCATAGCCCTCTATTTTTCTAAGCTCCATGTCTCCATCCAGGATCTCTTAAAAGACCCTATCGTTTCCATCTCCACCACCGCCAGCCCATTCCACGCACTCACCACTCTCTGCATAAAAAACTTACCCCTGACATCTCCTCTGTACCTACTTCCAAGCACCTGAAAACTATGCCCTCTCGTGCTGCTCATTTCAGCCCTGGGAAAAAGTCTCTGACTATCCACACGATCAATGCCTCTCATTCCCTAATCCAGGCAACATCCTTGTAAATCTCCTCTGCACCCTTCCTATGGTCTCCACTGTAGTGAGGCGACCAGAATTGACCAGAATTTCCTCGCTTCCCTTGTCATGTTCCTTCTCCTTCGCCCTCTGACGGCTCCGTTCAAGGGGAGGTCCAACGCGCGGGAAGTGTTTGATATGCGAAAGAGCTCCGATGTCGAGCATGGACGCACTGGGCCACAGTGGTGAGGTGTCGTTCGCTGGCCAAAGGGAAGCTACCCTCAGCCTTCCCGCAGACTTCAACGCTTGCTTTCCTAACACAAGGAAGACACAACCGTAAAGTTATTTCACCCCCCCCACCCCCCAGACATCTCAGGGCACTCGAACTTCTGAACCAAGAATGCTGCCAAAAGGCCTATTCAAACCGAACACTGACTAATTCATTACTCAAGAGACTGGGAAAGAGATTGAACAAAAACAGGTCTACCAGTGGCATTTTTGGCCCTCAAAGTAGGCACATGATTTCAGTCACGTGGCCGGCAAAGAACTATGTTTTTAACGCTTAATTAAAACAAATCATACTGCGTCAATTAATGGAATGGCTGCGATTATATTGTCAGGCAGCGCAATGGACGAGGCACATTAATTATGTAAAATTGAATTATTGCACACTAGGACAGCTATTAAACTATCCCTGAGAGGGGAGGCTTATTGACCAGCACATAGTTTTATTCCAGGCAGTAAATCTTTTGCCAGCTTCATAGAGCAGCTCAAGGTGAAAGAAAGGCTTGTTTCATCTGATGGGATCTTTATCTGAACCGGAATAATTGCTGATCGTTCCAAGATTCAGGAGTTAAGAGATGAGGTTCTATTCTTGCTGATATAAACCTTCAGCAATCACCCCCCCCCCACCAACTCCCACCCTTGGGATTGCACTGAATTAGCCGGCCGGTGGTGTAGAGGCATCGGCACTGGACTTCGAGGCTAATGGTCCTGGGTTCGAATCCTGCCAGCTCCTTGCAACACTTTATTGTCGCCAAATAATTGATACTAGAACGTACAATCATCACAGCGATATTTGATTCTGCGCTTCCCGCTCCCTGGATTACAAACATTAAATATTAAAAATAGTAACAATTAGTAAATATTAAAAATTTAAATTATAAATCATAAATAGAAAATAGAAAAATGGGAAGTAAGGTAGTGCAAAAAAGCCAAGAGGCAGGTCCGGACATTTGGAGGGTACAGCACAGATCCGGGTCAGGATCCGTTCAGCAGTCTTATCGGAGTTGGAAAGAGGCCGTTCCCAAATCTGGCCGTACAAGTCTTCAAGCCCCTGAGCCTTCTCCCGGAGGGAAGAGGGACAAAGAGTGTGTTGGCTGGGTGGGTCGCGTCCTTGATTATCCTGGCAGCACTGCTCCGACAGCGTGCAGTGTAAAATGAGTCCAAGGACGGAAGATTGGTTTGTGTGACGTGCTGCGCCGTGTTCACGATCTTCTGCAGCTTCTTTCGGTCTTCGAACTTCTAACTTTGGACTTCAGGTCGAGCACCGAGCTTGGCCTCGTAAAATACAGTCAAATGCGAAGGGAGTAGCAAAAGAAAAGCCAGCCGATGTGCCACTAGGCGTGAAAATGAACAGTAACAACAACCACCGTACTGAATAGTTCAGGGACCTACTTAATCAGCAGAATGGCTTCAAGCTGACAGCGGGAGTCAGCCACAGTGGAATGCGGTCGTCTCTGTCGTCACAGTCCTAAACAAGCATATCCAGGTATTGTGTCCATTAATAAACTGCTGCCAGTAATCAGGTAATGAAAGCAACTGCTTTGAAATGCCAGCCTTTAAGGTCAGTGATCAGCTTTGAGTACATTTTGGAGAGACAACCATGATTCATGTCCGGTGTGTGACAGATCAGGCCTTGCTCACAGCGAGTCAGGGTTTGTGACGGGACGTGCGTCTCTTTCATCAGGGCTTCTTGTGTGGTACTCCGGAATAATTAACATGTTATGACATCTAAGTGAATTTTGTGTTTATATTTTTATAGTCTATCAATTATTATATTCGTTTTCCTGGCCAAAATTATAGCCATTATATAGGCATCCGTTAGTCTCGTGAGACCATGGATTTGCACCTTGGAAGGTTTCCAGGGTGCAGGCCTGGGCAAGGTTGTATGGCAGACCGGCAGTTGCCCATGCTGCAAGTCTCCCCTCTCCATGACACCGATGTTGTCCAAGGGAAGGGCGTTAGGACCCATACAGCTTGGCACCGGTGTCGTCGCAGAGCCATGTGTGGTCAAGTGCCTTGCTCAAGGACACACCACGCTGCCTCAGCCAAGGCTCGAACTCACGACCTTCAGATCGCTAGACGAATGCCTTAACTGCTACGCGCCAACACAAAATTATAGCCACATACACGAAATGCTGGAGGAACTCAGCAAGTCAGGCAGCGTCTGTGGGGAGGAGTAAACGTTTCGGTCCGAGACCTGAGAAGGAAGTGGGGGGGGGTGGCGGGGAGAGGCCTGAATAAAAAGGTTGGGGGAGGGGGAAGGAGGCTAGCTGGACGGTGATGGGTGAAGCCAGGTGGGTGGGAAAGGTCAAGGGCTGGAGAGGAAGGAATCTGACAGGAGAGGAGAGAGGACCAGAGGAGAAGGGGAAGGAGGAGGGGACCCAGGGGGAGGTAATAGTTAGGTGAGAAGGAAGTAGTGAGGGAGGGTGTGAAGTATGTTCACTGGAGGGAGAAATCAATAAGCATACTTCTATCAAAACTACCTACCCTTCTTCCCCTCACCCCATCTTTTTATTCTGTCATCTTCCCCCTTCCTTCTCAGTCCTGATGAAGGGTCTCAGCCTGAAACATCGACTCTTTATTCATTTCCATAAATGCTGCCTGACCTGCTGAGTTCCTCCAGCATTTTGCATCCCTAGCTTCCTCAACACAAAACAAACACCCTCCAATCCAGGCAGCACCCTTTGTAAATCTCCTCTGCACCCTCTCTAAACCTTCCACATCCCTCCTATAATGAGGCCACCGGAACTGAACACAATGTTTGAAGCATCAAGTTTATGGGGTTTGCGGAGTTTCTGGGCACTTGACAGGGTTAAGTCAAGCATTGAGTGGTGTCAGGGTATCATCAGATATTGGATGTGGAGTTTACGGCACAATGGGTTGCTTCTGCGTTGTTCTGCTATTCTGCTGCATCATTACCGATAATAAAATTAAATAAAATAACTGAGCCCAGAACACATGCACTCTCACGACTCAAACATTCCTTTCATTTTACTTATGCACAAGAAGAACAGCATGGCCCCAGTCACCCACACCGTTCTGAAGTCTGAACCATAGACTGCTATTTTTATACAGAATTGGCTGATCAGTTACGGATATTGATCATTGTAACTTGTACATGTATATGCTCGAATTCCTTGCTCGCCGAATCAATTGCCATTCTTAATAGAGGTGTTAGAGTCAATTGAAACTTTAAGCAGACAGCTGATGATATTTTGAAGTTAGTAAAGATCGAGGTGTTGAAGTCAATCAGAACTTTAAGTAGGCAGCTGATGAGATCTTGAAGATGGTAAAAGCAACAGAGGTGTTAAAATTTCATCGAAACTTCAAGCGGACAGCTGATGATATTTTGAAGTTAGTAAAGATGAGGTGTTAAAGTCAATCAGAACTTTAAGTAGACAGCTGATGAGATCTTGAAGATGGTAAAAACAACAGAGGTGTTAAAAGTTCATCGAAACTTCAAGCGGACAGCTGATGATATTTTGAAGTCAGTAAATACTACAGTGCCTTAGTTGTTGGGTGTGTTTCACATCTTTCCATTATTCTTATCTCGCCTGTCTCCAGCACCCCTATTGTGTAAAGGGACTCTACGTTTTAGGAAGACCTTTTTGGAAATGTTTTGTTACAGAGGCCTCACTTGTCTGGCTTGAGTATACACTGCCACAGCTACCCTAGCCTACTTCACCTGTAGTAAGCAAAGGCTACAACTGTCTCACTTGACTACAAATGCACCAGGCTTTCCTTGCCTGACATTGTCTTTAACCCTTGCCTTACCTCAACTTCAACAGCTGGACCCCAAATTTTCTTTATTTCATTTATTTTCTTTCTTTCTCGCTCTCTCTCTCCGCCCCCCCCCCGCCCTTCTCCCTCTCGCAGCTGTAGAGACTTTGGTGTATGTTTCCTAGTGCAAACATTTAGTTCATTCAAGGGTGCTATATAAAAAAATTCCTTATAATAACTATTCTGCAATAAGTAAAGTTCAAAGTTCAAAGTAAACTTTATTATCAGAGTACATATATGTCACCACATACAACCCTGAGATTCATTTTCCTGCGGGCATACTCAGCAAACCTATAGAATAGTAACTGTAAACGGGATCAATGAAAGATCAACCAGAGTGCAGAAGACAACAAACTATGCAAATGCAAATATAAATAAATAGCAATAAATAATGAGAACATGAGATAAAGAGTCCTTAAAGTGAGATTATTGGTTGTGGGAACATCTCAATAGATGGACGAGTGAGTGTAGTTATCCCCTTTTGTTCAGGAGCCTGACGGTTGAGGGGTAGTAACTGTTCCTGAACCTGGTGGTGCGAGTCCTGAGGCTGTTGTACCTTCTATCTGATGGCAGCAGTGAGAAGAGAGCATGGCCTGGGTGGTGGGGATGTCTGATGATGGAGGCTGCTCTCCTGCGGCAGCGTTTCATGTGGACGTGCTGAGCGGTTGGGAGGGCTTTACCTGTGATGTACTGCGCTGAATTCACTCCCTTTTGTTGGATTTTCCACTCAAGGGCATCAGTGTTTCCCGTACCAGGCTGTGATGCAACCAGTCAATACACTCGCCACTACACATCTAAAGAAGTTTGTCGAAGTTTTTGATGTCATGCTTGAAAGGATTGTAAGAAGCAGTGTACTCATGTACCGTAAGCTATTTTCTTTCTGGAAATGAATATTCTAACTTACTTTTGCAAATTACCACAATTCATAAAAGCAAACATTATATTTCTTCAAATGTATCTTGTTTCCAACTCAGGCAGGGGTGTTTGAAGTTCATCCCACAAATAGGTTAGATTTTAGCCAAGATAAAGACAACTTCATCCACGTCAGTCGTGCCCTCTTCTCGCTGCTGCCATCAGGAAGAAGGTACAGGTAGGTCAGGACTCTCACCACCGGGTTCAGGAAACACCAATGCCCTTGAACGGAGACCCGGCAAGAAGTAGTGGATAAGGCCCAGTCCGTCACGGGGAAAGCCCTCCCCACCATTGAGCACACCTGCATAGAGAGTTGTCGCAGGAAAGCAACATCCTTCATCAGGGACAACCCCCTCCCCACCTGCCACCACCCAGGCCATGCTCTCTTCTTGAAGCTGCCATCAGGAAGAAGGCAACAGCTTCAGGAGCAGCTAGTACCCCTCAACCATCAGGCTCCTGAACCAAAGGGGATAACTTCACTCAACTTCACTTGCCCCATCACTGAAATGTTCCCACAACCAACGGACTCACTTTCAAGGACTCCTCATCTCATGTTCTTAACATTATTACTTATTTATTTATTACTAGTAGTATTATTTCTTTCTTTTTGTATTAGCACAGTTTGTTGTCTTTAGCACACCGGTTGAATGCCCAGTTGGTGCGCTCTCTCATTGATTCTATTATAGTTACTACTCTAATATGGATTGATTGAGTATGTCTGCTAGAAAATGAATCTCAGGGTTGTATACGTGTACTTTGATAATAAATTTACTTTGAACTTTGAACTTTATTAATGCATCTACCCATCAAGAACTCTACTTCAATTTCAGAACCACAGTAACTTTCTGAGGGGAGCATTGGAGACAAAGGTTCATCGCTGGCATGATCCAGGGGGTCTCGGAACGTGGGGATTGTGTGAGCAGAGAACAGCAAGGCTGAAGACAGGGAAGGTGAAAGCACCACGATACGGGATCCATAATTGTAGGGGTGAGGACTCAGTATGATCTAGCACAGCAAGGTAGGAAGCAATGATTTGAGAAAGCTGGAGAAATTGACTTTCAACTCTTACCGCAGTATTGGAAGAGATGCTTCTGACGTTGCCACTGTGGGAAGCACTTAGCGAATAATCATCCTGAATTTATCTATTCATCCAACACACGGAACAGGCCCTTTCAGCCCTTCGAGCCGCATCACCCAGCAACCCACCTCTTTAACCCTAGCCTAATCACGGGACCCTCCAAGTGGACCACAACCTTGTCATAGGTTTTGGAGGCTTGCGTCCCTCAATGACCCAGAGGGCTATGCTGGCTGGAGTCAGGGCCTTATGCTTTGGCTCCTGGTAGGGTCAACTATGCCAAACAGGTCAAAGGGTAGAGGCCTGGCTAAGAGAGGCCCACCGGCCCTCCAGGTTCAGGGGTTCAGCTCAGACTGGTAAAACAAAACTTTTACAGAAACAGCAATGAAGATTTCTTCTATATCTGTTCGAGACAGTATGGACAGACAGAGATGGAAGACCTGCGTCGCTCCCCGAAATGCCCGTGGTGTAATGGACAGTAAGTAGGTAAGTCATCATGGCACAATTTACAATGACAAATTAACCTACTAAGATGAACTGGTGCGCCTTTGGACTGTGGGAGGAAACTGGAGCACCCGAAGGAAACCCACATGGTTGTGGGGAGAACGTACACATTCCTTACGGACAGTGGCAGGAATTGAACCCGGGTCACTAGTACTGTGAAGCGTTGTGCTAACCACTGCGCTACCAGGCTGCCCTCGTTATGTGAGGGAATAACTTTCCCTCACATTGTGCTCCTGCCTCTCTTTCATTGCCAGCTATTTTGTTCCCAACCAGAAAATTCAAATCAAATTTAAATTCAAGTTTAATTATCATTCAACCATACGTGAATACCGTCGAACAAAACGGCGTCCCTTTGGGGTCGAAGTGAAAAACCGACACAGCACATTCAAAATAGTGAGTAAAAAAAAACATAGACATGCAAAAAATACATATATATATAGACCAAGTCCCTGAATGACGTGTCCCGCAAATTGATGGTACAGTTCTCCGGAGTGCGCAGAAAAACACGCACACGCAATCCAGTGTGCCATTCCACCAGTCGGACACTAGAGGGCAGCACTGACAGAAGAGGCCAGCTCCCAACCGAGCACGGATGCCATGCAACACCGCCTCCAGCGTCTCCTCTCCCTGGACTGCAGCAGCAGGCAAGCCTGCAGCTTCAGGCCTAGCCCTGACTACAAACAGGCCACGCAGCCCCTTACTCCGGCGTCTGTCACACCACGAAACAAGGGAGACAAGGGCCTGTTTCCAACATTGGATGTACTTTATTTGGGTTTTCTATTCTGAGAACATGATATATAACGGTCAAGACTAGAAACCAGCTTCGCCCCTGGCGAGGAATGGAACTGGTGTCGGTGGCTGGTTCTGCCCTGACGTCAAGGTGACTGAGAGAGAGGTTGCGATGGTGCCTAGAAATGGTCTGGATATCACTTTGTGAGAAAAACAGCACAAGAAATCAGGACTTTAATCAAGATTGGAATTTTATAAATGAAAACAACTGTTGATCTCCCAGTGTGCACCGGAGGACCTCCCTGGCTTTGCTTGGATCATAAACAAGATATTTGACAGACAAATGTCCAGGGCTCATGGAACAGATTAGGCTTCATGTGAGAGTTTTGATAGAGCACTTTTTGGAAAGAACATCAGTTCTTCAAACAGACTTCTTAAAAGATGTATATCATGAAAGAAACCACGATTTCTAAAAGCAGGGAGAAGGATGCTGAGGCCTTCCAGAGATGATAGGGAATCGAACAGGGGAAACCCTCAGAAAATTCTGCCTCTTAAATTAAGATTGAAAACAAAACGTACAAAAGATGAAAGAAGCAAAAAAAAGCCTACTTATGTGAAATAGCTTACTCATAGATTTATAGGTCAAGGAGTCAAGGAAAAAATTGAAAATTAAAATAGTGCTTTCAAATATGACAGATGGACCTGTAACTATCTGACTCAGGGGTGAAACAGAGGGAGGAGAGAGGGAGGAGAGAGGGAGGGAGAGAGAGAGAGAGAGGGAGGGAGAGAGAGGGAGGAGAGAGAGAGGGAGGAGAGAGAGAGGGAGGAGAGAGAGAGGAGTAGGAGAGAGAGAGAGAGAGAGAGAGAGGAAGGAGAGAGAGGGTGGGAGGGAGAGAGAGAGGGAGGGGGAGAGAGAGAGGGAGAGAGAGAGGATGGGAGGGAGAGAGAGAGGGAGGAGAGAGAGAGGGGGAGGGGGAGACAGAGGGGGAGAGAGAGAGGGGGAGAGAGAGAGGAAGGAGAGAGAGAGGGAGGGGAGAGAGAGGGGGAGGGGGAGAGAGAGGGGGAGGAGAGAGAGGGAGAATGAGGGGGAGGAGAGAAAGAGAGAGAGGGAGGAGAGAGAGGGGAGGAGAGAGAGGGAGGGAGGGAGAGAGAGAGGGAGGGAGGGAGAGAGAGAGGTAGGAGAGAGAAAGAGAGGAGAGAGAGAGGGAGGAGAGGAGAGGGAGGAGAGGGAGAGGGAGGAGAGAGAGAGGGAGAGAGAGATGGGGGGAGAGAGAGGGGAGAGAGAGCAAGAGAGAGAGGGAGGAAAGAGGGGAGAAATGGAGTGAGAGGAAGAGGGGAAGAGGGATGGGGAGGGAGGGTGGAGGAAGAGGGAGAAGGGGAGAGAGCAGAGAGAGGGAGGGGTGAGGGATGGGGAGGGAGAGATAAAGAGAGGGGAGAGAGAGGAGAGAGGGAGGGAGAGAGAAGGTGTGTGAGAAAAAGATGGGGAGGGAAAGGGAGGGAAACGAAGGGGAGGGCAAGCAGGAGGGAGCGGGGAGGGGTTGGGGAAGGAAGAGGGAGAGGGAGGGAGAAAGAGATGAGGAGGGGAGGGAGGGAGGGGGAGAGGAGGAGGGGAAGAGAAGGTGTAAGATAGGTTTAAAAAAAGAAGTAGCAAGGGTTTGGGTGAGACATCATACAGCAGAATGGAAATAATTGAAACTGAAAGCATCTTAACTTCCTTTCAACAAAGATGTCTTTGTTTGAAGCTATTTGATGCTGAAAAGCTATCAAAAATATTTACAGATTAAATACAAAAAGGAAGGCAGAAACAGATAAGTGCACTACTGGTCTGTCAAGAGAGGGAATATGGGTTTTGTTTTGGATTCAAATTCTGTGTCGAACACCACCATGCACTTCTCCTCTGGCTATTGACGAACGAGCTTTGAATTTCCAGCACTTTAAGTTTTATTTCAAGCTATTTCTGTTTCACCTGGATTAGAAGCACAAACTCAATTTTATTGCCTCCTTTTTCTTGGTTTACAAAATTTTATAGCTCGCTGTACTTTTCCCTCACCAGTGTGCAGAAAGAGACCTCAATTACAGACCCCATTAAAACTGATAATAAAAATCATGTGCTCTTCCACTTAGCAGCATGTTCTAGGAAATGAGAAGCTATCTTGTAATGTGTGTACGCAGATAATCTGATTATGCAGTAGGTGCCCCAAAATTGAGCCATTCGTCCTGAGTATCTTCGTTCTCTGCTACAAGCTCTCCCTTTCTGTGATTTCAGAGGTTGAAAGTCTGACTCATAATTCAAAGAAATCAGAGGAGTTCACGGCACAGGAGGCAGCCACTTGGGCCATCTACCTCTGCTGACTCAAGGCTATGTAAGCCACTCATTTTTCCTGGCTATCAGTCCAGAGTCAGTATTACATTTTGTAACTCCGAAACATAAAACTAATCAAAAGGAAAACGACAGAGCAAGGAATAAACATGCCTACTTCATTCTTTAGTTTTAGTCAGGCGTGCACGTATGACGCAGTGGCGTCATGACAATTGCCATTCACGTACTTTTATATATAACCTGTAATGAATAATATAAACAAAGAATGATTAATCAAATATTACTGAAACATTAAGACCAGAACCATAAGACCATAAGTCAAAGGAGCAGGTCGGCCATTCAGCCCATCGAGTCTGCTCCACCATTTTATCATGAGCTGATCCATTCTCCCATTTAGTCCCACTCCCCCGCCTTCTCACCATAACCCTTGATGCCCTGGCTAGTCAAATACCTATCAATCTCTGCCTTAAATACACCCAATAACTTGGCCTCCACTGCCGCCCGTGGCAACAAATTCCATAGATTCACGATCCTCTAGCTAACAAAATTTCTTCACATCTCTGTTCTGAATGGGCACCCTTCAATCCTTAAGTCATGCCCTCTCGTACTAGACTCCCCCACCACGAGAAACAATTCTGCCACATCCACTCTGTCCATGCCTTTCAACATTCGAAATGTTTCTATGAGGTCCCCCCCCCCATTCTTCTAAACTCCAAGGAATACAGTCCAAGAGCGGACAAACGTTCCTCATATGTTAACCCTCTCATTCCCGGAATCATTCTAGTGAATCTTCTTAGTACCCTCTCCAACGTCAGCACACCCTTTCTTAAATAAGGAGCCCAAAACTGCCCACGGTACAGTTAAATACACAACATGCCTCCCTGATTAGCTATAGACTCCAACTCAATATAGAATGTATCCCAACTTATACAACTGTGTTAATTGTCCATCATTTTCCAACGATGACGTAGACCTGTATGGGGGTGTGGTGGGGGTGGGGTAGTTTTATAGTGAAGAAGCAGATGCACTGGGGCAGTCCCACTCTCTCAGCCTCAACATTCTTGGTTCAATGGTACGAAAGATCGTCACGACTGGAGACCTACTCGGCTGCAGCAGACAGCTATGACGCCTTCTAGGCCTCGTCATGCCCTTCGCTCTCCACGAAGCATTGCAGCACCGCCTTCTTGGCTGTTGGATCTCGTAGTTGATCTCATCCGCCCAGTCGGCCAGAACGGGCTTTGCGTGCTGGCGTAGGCATACCCCTATCACAACGCTGGCGTTGGAGGTTCCTGGCTATCCTCACCTGTCGAAGCGGTGTACTGGGGTGTGGCAACTACTAAATTGTGGTAAACCATATATATATGTTGTAACTGGGTTACCTGTCTGGACACGCACCTCTGCTGACTGCTCCTGTGGCTCCTCCCACAGACCCCTGAATAAAGGCGATTGCGCCATTGCTCCTCCTCCTCCTCAGTCCAGGGGCAGATATTCAGCATGATGGAGGTCACATTTTACTGCTAATAAAAGCCTTTCAGTATTTACTCTACTTCCAGTCTTTTGGAGTTATTGATGGTGCATCATAAATACAGCAAGTATCCACAGCACAGTAAATTTTAATTTGTCTCCTTCACGGCTAAGGATTTAAGCAGTGTGGAAGATTTCTTAGTATTATGGGATAACACCTTTTCTGACAAGGGGGATCACTCTGCTTGCCAGGAGGGACTTATGGCTGTGAAACAATCTCAGGTCCTGGGGCCTCCTCCATGGCGGTTGTATCCGTGACTGGGGGACTGACAGTTCAGGACACCTTTCATCCTGAACAATTGACTCTGCTCTCCTCGACTGACCGATGTGTCGTCTCCAGGTGATATCAGACACGATCTGCACTGTGTAGGAGAGTGGTCCAGTTCTGTCCTTGATCTTTTCAGGTATCCACTTTTGATCACCTCTGTAGTCCCTTCCCAGGACTGCTTGTCCAGGAGTGAAACATCAAACAAGTTCATCTCCGCACTGGTAAAGATGAGGGAACTGGAATTTCTACTGCACATTACAGCCACTTTAGATGTGCAGTAGATGTGAGAGAGTGTGGGCTCTTTTCGGGGGTTCCCTTTCGACTATCTCTGCCGTAATAGGAAGACTTTCAATTTCCATTAGGGAGAATATGTCCAGCGAGGTGTCCTCTTTTGTAAATTTTTCAGTTATTTCCTTTTCTAAGGGTTAAACGGGACAATCCATCAGCATGTGTATAAGATGATGAGAGGCATTGATCATCTGGATAGTCAGAGGCTTTTTCCCAGGGCTGAAATGGCTAGCACGAGAAGGCACAGTTTTAAGGTGCTTGGAAGCAGGTACAGAGGAGATGTCAGGGGTAAGTTTTTTATGCAGAGAGTGGTGAGTGCGCGGAATGGGCTGCTGGCGACGGAGGTGGAGGTGGATACGATAGGGTCTTTTAAGAGACCCCTGGACAAGTATATGGAGCTCAGAAAAATAGAGGGCTATGGGTAACCCTAGGTAACTTCTCAGGTAAGGACATGTTCGGCACAGCTTTGTGGGCCGAAGGGCCTGTATTGTGCTGTAGATATTCTATGTTTCTATTTCCATGAACAGTTGTCCTCTTGAATTTGATCTTGTAATTGTGTCCTCCAAGAAACAGAGCCCATCTTGGCTGCTGTTAGTGTAACACCCCTCAGTGGATTAAAAACGGACACCGGGGGTTGATGATCAGTAATGAGCGTAAAATCTCTCCCATACAAGTACTGGTTAAAATGATTTACACCCCCAACCAGCCTCAAGGTCACCCTGTCAACCTGTGCGCAATTTTTCTCTATGGTGGTAAGGGAACACGATACAAAATCCAGGGGCCGTTCTCTTCCATCACTCATAATATGTGACATGACAGCACATAAGGTGAGATTTCACAGGCAAGCTTCACTGGAAAATGTAGATCATAATGTGTGGGTACAGTGTCTGACATCACCATTTTCTTTTGTCTTTCGGAAAGGCACCTCACACTGATTTGTTTATTAAAATTTCTTCCCGATCTGTCGTAATGAATTCAAGGGGGGAAACACAGTAGCCTGGTTTGTTGGTAGCTTGCTCAAGTAATTGATAAATCCTAACAAGGACCATTTGACCTTGGGGCATCCACCACTGCTTAAATTTTCTCAGCACACTTGTGTAAAATCTTGTGCGTCAATGGTATGACCGCAGTAAGTGATGGCTGGTTTAAAGAACTCACACTTGTTTCATCATGCTCTGAGCCCATAATCTTCTAATCTTTTTAATACTGTCTTGAGATTTTGGAGATGTTTCTTGTCATCAAGATAACGCTGAGGGCCTGGGCAGCCTTGATGCACCTGGTCCATGGCTTTCTGCCAGGGTGCAGGCGCAGATGTTACTCCAAGAATAAGCCTATTATAGTGATAACGCCCTTTGTGAGTGTTTATGGTGAGAAACACTTTGAACTCTTCTTCCACTTCCATCTGTAGGTGGACCTCAGCTAAGTCCAATTTGCTGAAGCATTTTCCTCTAGAAAGGTTTGCAAAGACATTCTCTATTCTGGACAGAGGGTATTGATCTACTTTCAGTACTGGGTTGATGGTGACCTTAAGATCACTACAGATCCTGGCAGACCCATTCTTCTTGAGCACTGGGACTACAGACATTGCCCATGGGCTCCACGCAACCTTAGAAAGAATTCCTTCAGCCTCCGTGTGATCTAGCTCACTGGCTACTTTATCGCGGATGGTATAAGGAAACGAACAGGTTTTGTAAAACTTGGCTGTGGCATTTTCATTTAACGCTGCTTTACCCTTGATATGTTTGAGTTTCCAATGCCACCCTTGAACATTGTGTTGGCATCATCTAGTACCTTTTCTTGATTCAACTTCCTTTGACTTTATTGCAGGGGATGTGGCATGCAAATGGTGGATGGATCTCCAATCAAGCTGTAGATGTCTCAGTCAATCATGCCTCTACAATACTGGCCCTCCTGTTTTTACCACATACAAGCCCAATGTGGCTTGTTGGTTGTTGTCTTTCACTGTTATGACTGTCAGTCCCACAGGAGTTACCTTTTCTCTCGTATAAGCTCTTAGTTGGATATCCGCAGTCGTCAGGTCAGTATCTTTGAAATGTAGTTCAAACTCATTTTGTGGAATGACTGAAACAGCCGAGCCAGTCCAATTCAATTTTAATTAACTTGCTGTTCACTGCTGGTGTAAGCCATATTGCTTGTCTCCTGTTTTTACATAGCAAATCTCAAGGCTACTTAGTCTTGTGTCACTCTCATCATCAGATTTTTCATCAACAGCATGCAGATTAGTATTCTTTTATAAACTGCATCTTGACTTTTTGTCTTTTCTCTTCTCTGTGCAGTCCATTTATTTTTAATCTGCCTGACATGTTCATATAGGTCCTACTCTGTTGCATTTTCTGCAAGTTTTGCCTTTAAATTTGCATTGGTCTGATGTATGTGACCCCCTGCCACAATGGTAACACAATCTGTTCTGCCAGGCTGGTTTCTGATTAGAAGTTGCAATTTTGTTCACACTCCCTTTCATTCCTATCTGCAACTCATTCCGTCACTGTCTGCTGTTTCCATTGATACTGCAATTTCAACTGCTCTTTCAAATGAGAATCAGGATTTCATATCACCGACTAATGTAGTGAAATTTGTTAACTTTGTGGCAGCAGTATAATGCAATGCATAATAATACAAGGGAAAAACTGTGAATTACATTAAGTATATATATATGTATATCTAATAGTTAAATTAAATAAGTAGCGCAAAAACAACTAAAAGAGTAATGAGGTAGTGTCCATGAGTTCAATTCAGAAATTGGATAGCAGAGGGAAAGAAGCTGTTCCTGAGTCACCGATTGTGTGCCTTCAGGCTTCTGTACATCCTTCCTAATGTTAACTATCAGAAGAGGCTGTGTCCTGGGTGGTGGGGGCCCTTAATGATGGATGCTGCTGTGAGTTGTGGTTCAGTAAGGAGCTGTTTTTGAACATTTTCTTGTAAGATTCCACAAACTAAATGATTTCTCAGTGCATCTATAAACCCATCACTAAACTGACAATACTCAGTTAACTATTTCAATTTAGGCATACAAGCTGAAATGGACTCCTATTCCTTTTGATTCTGCTTAAGAAATCTAAAGCGTTGTACAATCAACAATTGTTTTGGTTCTAAAAGTTCCTGCCTTACTTTCACAATATCAGCAAAGCTTATTTCAGCTGGTTTGGAGGTGGCAGTCAAACTTCAAAGCAAACTGTATACCTTTCCACACAATGCACTCAGCGAAACTGGCTGTTTCATTTGCTTCAAAATGCTGTTCAATTAGCTCAGTATACAAAATCCAGTTATCTGTTGTGCAATCGAATGAATTTATCCTTCCAGTGTAGTCAGTGATTTCTACCTTTCGTTTATTAATGATTATTATCAGCTCATTGTTTATGAACCCATAGATTTTGTACATTTTCTGCTTTTGTAAAAAAATTTGACCATCTCTTTCCTTTCCTAAATAAGCATGTACTGCACTTCTTTTTAACTCAAATGTCTCGCTGTGCTTTTTTTCTTAACTCAGAAGTTTCACTACACTTCTTTTTAACCCGAATATCTCTATGTATTTTCACAGGTAGGTAGTCTTCTTGGGTTTGTTTAAAACTTTCTCCTTGCCACTGTTATGTTTTGTAACTCCAAAACATAAAACTAATTGAAAGAAAAACATGGAGCTGTGAATAATCGTGTCTACTTCGTTCTATACTTTTAGTGAGGTGTGCACACATAACGTGGTGATGCGATGACGCATGCCATTCACATACTTTTACATATAACCCATAATGACTTATGTAAACAACAAAGAATGCTTAATCAAACAAGATATTGACAATATTATTCAAATATTACTGAAATATTAAATATACAACAGTCAGATCACAGCACATTGAGTATTCAACCAAATTCTTTTTAAATATTCAAGCTCAAGTTTATTGTCATCTGACTGCACATATATACAGCCAAATGAAACAACGTTCCTCCAGACCATGGAGCACCCACAACGCATATATCAAGTACAACACATGCAGCAAACTATTACCCCAAATAAGTTAATAAAATATAATTCAAAATGCACGTAGTGTGCAGCACTGGTAGGCCAACCAGTTACCCAGTCTGGCATTCCTAGTCCTGATGTTCCTGTGCCTCTTTCCTGATGGTAAGGGGTCAAAGGAATAGCAGAATAGGTGGTGGGGATTGTCTATGTGATATTTCCTATCCCTCCACACTTTCAGGCAGCTAAACAGCGTGAAAACAAAATCTCTGCTTCCACTTGGCCTTGAATCGGTACACCCTTGTCACTGACCTCTCTGATAAGATAAGCTGGTTTGTGGCATCAGTCAGAATTTTTAAATAACTTTATCTTATAATATGTTATAAAATCAACATTTTATACAGATTACCCTCTTGGCCTCTTCTACACTGCAGGAAACATCTTGCATCCAATCAAGCTCGCCCTAAAAATCTTATCTCCGGCTTGCCAACATTCTCATAAATCTTCTCTGCAATCTCTCTAGGGCTGTCAGGAACGATACAGAGTGCTTGTTCCTTGGCTAAATCAGTAAAACACTGGCATGACTTGACCAATATACCTTCTTAACTACTTTATTGACCAGGTCTGTCACAGTCACTCCAAGACCTCTCTGTTTTTCCTACCCTGAGCCATGTTGTGTACTTCCAGAGGTACAGGCAGAATCTAGCAAGAAAGACATGCTACTTTTATTACTCCTGCATTTAAAGCCATAAGTTCAAAGTTCATATATGTCACCATTTCCAACCCTGAGCTTCATTTTCTTGTGGGAATACTCAACAAATCTATAGAATAATAACTATAACAGAATCAATGAAAGACCACCCGACTACGGACATAGGAACAGAATTTGGCCATTTGGCCCAATAAGTCTGCTCTGTCAGTCCATCATGGCTGATTTATTAAGTCATGGTCAAAAGTCAAACGTTTATTATCAGAGTACATACATGTCACCACATCCAATCCTGAGATTCATTTTCCTGCGGGCATACTCAGCAAATCTATAGAATAGTAACTGTAAACAGGATCAGTGAAAGATCAACCAGAGTGCAGAAGACAACAAACTGTGCAAATACAAATAACAAGATAAAATGAGATTATTGGTTGTGGGGACATTTCAATGATGGGGCAAGTGAGTGAAGTTATTCCCTTTTACGGTTGAGTGGTGGTAATTGTCCTTGAACATGGTGGTGTGAGTCCTGATGCTCTTGTACCTTCTTCCTGATGGCTGCAGAGGGAAGAGAGCATGTCCCAGGTGGTGGGGATTTCTGATGATGGACGCCACTATTCTATGACAGCGTTTCCTACGACAGGTACCTCTTAATTAATTAATTGGATTTAATTATTTCTAGAGCATTGCTAGGTATCGTATCAAAGCCCTTACCGATCAGGAACCTGTCAACTTCCACTTTAAATACACTTAGCGAAGATTTGGTTTCCATAGCCGACTGTGGCAATGAATTCCACAGATTCATCACCCTCCGACTAAAAAGATTCCTCCCCTTCTCGGTTCTATTCCCTTGCCTTGTCTACAAATGTGCATTACCTCACACTTCTCTATTAAAGGCATCCGTTAGTCTTGCGAGACCATGGATCTGCGCCTGGAAAGTCTTCACTCTCCAAGGCGCAGGCCTGGGCAAGGTTGTATGGAAGACCGGCAGTTGCCCATACTGCAAGTCTCCCCCCTCCACGACACCAATGCTGTCCAAGGGAAGGGCATTAGGACCCATACAGCTTGGCACTGGGTGTCGTCGCAGAGCAATTTGTGATTAAGTGCCTTGCTCAAGGACACAACACGTTCCCTCCGCTGGGGCTCGAACTCACGACCTTCAGGTCGCTAGTCCAATGCCTTAACCACTTGGCCACGTGCCCACACTTCTGTATACCGAGTCACATTTGCCAGTCTCTGAACCGTCCAATGACATGATTCCATTTCCCACACCCTTCTTCCTGGGTTACTTTTTTCCATCGATGCTGCCTGGCCTGGCCAGTTCCTCCAGCACTTCGTGTGTGTTGCTCGGATTTCCAGCATCTGCACATTTTCTCTTGTTCCTGAACTAAATGGTTATTTTTGTACAACTTACAAGCTGCCCGACCTGCTGAGTTCCTCCAGCGTGTTGTGAGTGTTGCTTTGGCCCCAGCACCTGCAGAGTATTTTGTGTTTAAGCTTCTCAATTGCTGTCCCTATTCATGTGCACCTCTATCAAATCCCCACTCAACCTTCTACATTGCAAGGAATAAAGTTCTAACCTACTCAAACTTATCTTAAAACTCAGGTCTTCCATTCCCGGCAACATCCTTGTAAATTTTCTTTGTTTTATCCTACATAATTGCTTAAGAGAAGTTGAGTTATGGGACTGCTGAGTGACAGTGCTGGTGCCATAGCCCGCTTTCCCAAAGGCGGCAACAAAACTGGCGAGAAGAGAAACAGACAGGAAACACATGGATGTCATTCTGCGCTTCAAATTACCTCAGCAAATCAAGAGTTCCAGAAAGAAATGCAAGGAAATGAGATCGGGAAAGGGTTCCTTGGAGAGTTTCAATTCTTTCCCGGTTTTGTGAACATCTGGGCGAGGTGACAAGACTTTCACTGCCCCATTACACCGCTCCTCCAAGAGGTCCTCAACCTTGCCGTTGGGATTGGAGGCTTGCATGCATCAATGTCCTGGAGAGCTACGTTGGCTGCATCAGGTTCACCCATGCCAAAAAGGTCAAAGGGTAGAGGCCAGACTAAGAGTGGTCCACCGGTCCGTCCAGGTTTGGGGGTTCAGCTCAGGGCTAACAACCCTGACTGGTCAAAGCAAAATTGCTATGGAAACAGCAACGGAGAACTCTTCTCTATCTGAGTAGAGACAGAAAGGTTGGGGGTTTTGTGGATAGTGTGGAGGGCTGTCCGAGGTTACCGCGGGGGATCGATAGGATGCAAAACTGGGCTGAGAAGTGGCAGATGGAGCTCAACCCAGATAAGTGTGAGGTGGTTCATTTTGGTAGGTCAAATATGATGGCGGAATATAGCATTAATGGTAAGACTCTTGGCAGTGTGAAGGATCAGAGGGACCTTGGGGTCCGAGTCCATAGGACACTCAAAGCTGCTGCACTCTGTGGTTAAGAAGGCGTATGGTGCATTGGCCTTCATCAGTCGTGGGATTGAGTTTAAGAGCTGAGAGGTAATGTTACAGCTATATAGGACCCTGGTCAGACCCCACTTGGAGTACTGTGCTCAGTTCTGGTCACTCACTACAGGAAGGATGTGGAAACATAGAAAGGGTGCAGAGGAGATTTACAAGGATGTTGCCTGGATTGGGGAGCATGCCTTATGAGAATAGGTTGAGTGAACTCGGCCTTTTCTCCTTGGAGTGACGGAGGATGAGAGGTGACCTGATCGTCGTCATCATCGTGGATATCCCTCAAGGTCGAGGATGGTGGTCTTCGTTCTGAAGAAATGGCCCACAGAGCGAAGATGCCTGTGCGCGTATTTGCTTAACATATACTTCACACGATACTTCACAAATCAACTAACTGATTCCAATGGCATGGAAACCACGACAATTGGAGCTGATGGATTTGTTGCAGCCTTCATCCGTCTTCACAGCCGTTGAGTTCGAAGTAACTTCGTCCACCTGTTCCACTGTTGAGGTCTTGGTTGGATTGTTCTTTGTCAGGGACCTCACCCTCGACCTTACCGCCATGGGTGACCCTACCAGGAGCACAGCTCCAGACGGCATCGCTCTCGGGATCTCAGGACCACACAAGCTTCTCCACCACGACAAGGTGACAATCCACGGAGATCTGATAGAGGTGTATAAGATGACGATTGTGTGTACAGTCAGAGGCTTTTTCCCAGGGCTGAAATGGCTAACATGAGAGGGCATAGTTTTAAGGTGCTTGGAAGCAGGTACAGAGGAGATGTTAGGAGTAAGTTTTTTATACAGAGAGTGGTGATTGCGAGGAATGGACTGCCGGTGACAATAGAGTCTTTTAAGAGGTTCCTGGATAGGTACATGGAGCTTAGAAAAATAAAGGGTAACCTGAGGTAATTTCTAAAGTAAGTACATGTTCAGCACAGCATTGTGGGCCGAAGGGCCTGAGTTGTGCTGCAGGTTTTCTATGCTTCTATGAGTGTGACGGTATTCCTGAGTCTCCACCCGGGACTTGCGTGACTGACAGTGGTGAAAACCGGGAGGAAGCGACTGACACGACGAGGGAAGCCCTGGACACCGCCAGAGAAGGTTGCTGCCCTAAATGCCGGTGGCGTAACGTGCAGCACATAAATAAGTAATCCAACCCTCACAGAACTCCAGCGCAGCCAGCCTGCTGGTCACTAAATCACCTGTCAGCCTTACTCTTCGCTTCCTGCTCTGGAGCCAACTTCGAGCCCAACCTGCTCTTTCTCCTCTGATCCCCCGGGCTTTTAATTTTCCAAACAGTTTCCGATTTTCTGGCAGTCTTCGCAGAACGATGCCCAGTGGACCAAGGAAATGTCGTAGATCTTGGTTATGAGCCGTAATTAGGTTCTGTGCATTCGGCAAGTATTTACAGTCAATAATATTGCACATTTCCAAGTGCTAATGAGATTTGCCCACTGGATCTGAATGACTAACTCCTGAATCCTGCGGTAGTGTGGGCAGCCGCAGCTAAGAATAGAAGGACATTTAAAACTTTGGCAAACTTCTGTAGGGTGTGTGGTGGAGAGTGTATTGACTGGCTGCATCCCAGCCTGGTATGGGAACACCAATGCCCTTGAACGGAAAATCCTACCAACGGAAGTGGATACGGCCCAGTCCATCACGGGTAAAGCCTACACGTGTCGCAGGAAAGCAGCATGCATCATCAGGGACCCCCACCGCCCGGGGCATGGCCTCTTTTAGTGGCTGCCATCAGGAAGAAAGTACAGGAGCCTCAGGACTCGCACCACCATACTCAGGGGCAGTTACCACCCCTCAAGCATCAGGCTTTTGAACCAGAGGGGAAAACTTCACTCGCCCCATCACAGAAATGTTCCCACAACCTACGGACTCACTTTCAAGGACTCTTCATCTCACGTTCTCGATATTTATTGCTTAGTTATTTATTATTATTGTTTATTTCTTTTTGTATTCGCACATTGTTGTCTTTTGCACAATGGTTGACGCCCAGGTTCGTGCAGACTTTCATTAAGGTTTATTATTCAGTTATGGATTTATTGAGTATGCCCACAAGTAAATGAATCTCAGGGTTGTATATGGTGACACATATGTATTTTGATAATAAAATTATTTATTTACTTATTGAGATACAGCATGAAGTTGGCCCGTCTGGAACCTTCAAGTCCAGCAATCTCCCAATTTAATCCTAGCCTAATCATGGGACAATTTACTATGAACTTTGAAGCATGCGCAATGAGTTACTGTGGAGAGGAGAAGACTCTAGAGCAATGAGTGAGGGGGGAGGGGGAGACCGCTGGTTCACGTCACTGCCCTCGGGGGGGCGGGGGGGGAGGACTCTAGGTCTCGATGCTCTTGGAGATGTTATCGAAATTCTGAGATTTATGGATTAGACTTTCGCTCATTTGATCTCATGTTCTCGCCCATTTTTTCTTGTTGCTGATTGGCAGGCTGGGGTTTTCTGTGCGAGGGGGGGAGGGTTTGGGGGGGAATTTGGGGTTTATGAGATTTTGCTTATTTTTCTTTCCATTGGGGGAGATTGCTGTCTTTCTTTCAACAACTTCTATGGTTTTTCTGTATCCTATGGCTATCTGGAGAAGACAAATCTCAGAGTTGTATTCTACATACATACTTTGATAATAAAATGAACCTTTGAATCTTTGATATTATTTCAGACTACTTGTATTACTACTTGGAGAAACAGGAAATTAACTTTTATTGAATATAATGCATTTATTTGCTTAAGGGTGCTGACGCTTTGCAATAGTTCAACTGAACTAAAAATGTTTTGTTGATAATTTTCATTTGTAGTCAGTGCCTGACGCCTCCCGTTTAAGTGTCCACAATAATCAGCCAGCATTGATGGTTTCGAGTTGCCCTGATACTGTTTCTCCATGATCGCAACGTCCTGGTGAAACCTTTCAACATGCTCGTCACTGATAGCACCAAGATTGGCAGGGAAGAGGTCTAAATGGAAAGGCAGGGATTGAATCTTCAGTGACATATTGTACTTCATGGCTTTGCATGCTCGAAGCATGTTGTCAACCTTTGGTGCTCTGTAGTTGCCAAGAAAATTTTCAACAACATCCTTGAATGCCTTCCATGCGATTTTCTCCGGTCCCATTAGTTCTTTGAATTGCCTGTCACCAATGACCTGTTTGATTTGTGGACCAAAACAAAAATGGCTTCCTTAATCTTGGCATCAGTCATTCTGACTTGAATTGCGAATTGAAGTAAAAAAATACAGGCTGTTTCAAAACATGGTGCGTGATAGGGAAACTCCATGTTGCGTCTCACGATCAGCAGTCCAAAATCCATGAGATACACCCAAAAGTATTCGGGAAGCAAAATCTTTGTTGTCCAGAGCAGCCAGCCTTGTCAAAGCAATCTCCGCTGCTGTCACATGTTATGCACATCTTGTAATTTCCACTCTCCGTCGAGGATGTCCTCAAAAGGCGATGCCTCAAAAAGGGGGCAACCCTCATTCAGGACCCCCACTGCCCAGGACGTGCCCCCTTCTCATTACTGGCAGGGAAGAGGCACAGGAGTCCGAAGGCACACTGTCAATGTTTTAGGACTGCTTCTTCCCGTCCACCATCGAATTTCTGAATGGTCCACGAACCCAGGGACACTACATTTCGCTCTCTTTTCATGCTACTTATTTTAATTTATTTCTTATTGTAATTTTTAGTTATGCTTTATGCTGCCACAGAACAGACGTTAGTGCGAAGAAACCTGATTCTGACCCGGAATTACAGGTTCAACATTTTGAGAACAGCTTCTTCCCCTCCACCATCAGTTTTCTGAACAGACAATGAACCCATGAACACCACCACACTATTCTTGCCCTCTTTTTGCATTTTTTATACTGCAATTCATAATTATAGTATATTTGATACATTGCGGGGTGTATGGGGTATCTAGGGAGGGGTAGCACCTCTGGTGAAGGGGCTTGTTGTGTCCATTCTGGGGGAAGGGGGGAACTCACCCACCTTTGGTCCCCACCAGACACTCGGCTCTCGCCCATGGCTCCAAGTGGCTGTCCGCACGTGACAGCGGCCACGCTCCGCTACACTGCTTCGACAGGCCGGCCAAACCAGGTGAGGGTAGCCAGCGGGCCCGTACCCCGGTGAGATAGGCACATGCCTGTCCCAGCATGCCAAGTCACCTCCAGTGGAATGGGCGGATCATCGGCTAGAAAGGCACTAGAGAGCGAGGGGCATGACAAGGTATAGAAGACCTCACGGTCATCCACTGCAGCTAAGGAAGACCCCAGTTTGTGACGCTTGTTCGTACCCCTGGACCCGGACTTCTGATTAGATTAGATTATGAGGACACGTAGTCCTCTTTTATTGTCATTTAGTAATGCATGCATTAAGAAATGATACAATATTCCCCCAGTGTGATATCACAAAAACACAGGACAGACCAAGACTGTAAAACTAACAAAACCACATAATTATAACATATAGTTACAACAGTGCAACAATACCATAACTTGATGAAGAACAGGCCATGGTCACAGTAAAAAAGTTTAAAGTCTCTCGAACGTCCCACACCTCACGCAGACAGGAGAAGGAAGAAAACTCTTCCTGCCGTGCCCGACCACAGTCCGACTCTGAGTCCGTCTGAAAATTTCGAGCCTCCGATCAGCCCTCCGACACCGAGTACCGAGCACCATCTCTATCTGACCGATTCGACCTCAGCCTCGGTCGCCAGCAGCAGGCAAAGCCGGGGATTTTGGGGCCTTTCCTCCGGAAGATTCTCAATCGCACGGTAACAGCGGCAGCGAACCGGCGTTTCTGAAATTTCTCCAGATGTTCCTCTGTGCTTTCACGTCTGTCTCCATCAAATTAGAATAGTCCACGGCCCCTATTTAACAGAAACGATATCATTTCACCGGAGAGCTGCGCGCGCTGCGTTGCGCCGCCATCTTCTCCTCTCCTCCTTCTGAGGTCAAGAGAGTGGGACTGCCTCAACGCGACAGCTTTTCCACTTCAAAAGAAACTCTCCCTCATAGATTTCCCATCATCGTCAGACACAACAAACAACCACGTGATGTCGCAAAACGATAAATTTCATGACACATGCCAGTGATAATAAACTTTATTATGATTCCTCACTTTAGTTTATATGAATTTTACCAACAATTTTATCAAAGCTCCTGAAAACAGTTCAAACTTTTTCATTTAACTCACTTGGAGTCTGACGCTTCTGCAGTTTTAGTACTGCTTTGCTCTGCAATTCTTCCCTCGAAGCCTTGTGGCCTCCCTCGCTGAAGTGCTTGCGACACTTGCTTCATTCAATGGTGCAGCTTTCACCTCACGTGTTTCTGGCTGTACTTTCGTTCTAACACAGTAAATCCCCCCCCCCCCGCTTCATGCTCTGGCCCCCGCTCCCGGAGTTCTGCATCTTTCAGCCGGCAAATGTCAATCTCCCACCTTGGGGTGACATTTCTCAACACGGCAGCAGATCCGCTAATGCAGTAGAAGTCGCGGCCGACTGCACTCCTTCCCTGATTCAGTGATTTCCTCCTCCCTGTGTTCTGACAGTCCACTCATCCCACACTTTAATCAGCCCTGTTGCTCTGGTGTCCAAGGATCGCAATAAAATCACAACATTTTGCCAAGACTCAGCCAGGTTTTGTGTGCCAACAGAACACCAAGAAGAGGGAAACAGTTAAATATTAGCCTGATGAAAAAAAAATCACTCGTGCGTCGAGCTTATGAGGTCATGTCAGCCCAACAGTCTGATAGCAATAATTATTTTTTAATATTGTAGAGGTCTTGCACAGTGACGGACCTTGCGGCCTAACAAGCCCACGCTGCCCAGTTGCACCCATGTGACAAATTAACCCACGAACCCACACATCTTCAGAATGTGGGAGGAAACCGGGGCGCCCAGAAAGAGCCCACGTGGTCTGGGGGAGAGCGTATAAGCTTCTCATGGGCAGCCGTGGGATTGAACCGGATCTTGGCCCAGTAAAGCTTTGCGCGATTGAGCCACCCGGGGAGCTTCACTTCGTCCCACTTCATCTCCTCATCAGCGTATCCTCCTCGACTCTTCCACGTGCATTTACTGAACTTGACCATCAAATTTACCTCAGCGACGCACGCAAAGTGTTGGTGGGACTCAGCAGGTCTGGCAACATCTACGGAGAGGAAGACATTTCAGGTGAAGATTCTTCATGAGCTCCCGAAACGTCCGCTGATTACTCCTCTCCACAGACACTGCCTGGCCTGCTAACGTCCTCCAGCAGTTTGTGTGTTCCACTCAAGACTTGCAGCGACCGCAAAATCTCTTGTGTTCAGGACACAGTGGATGGAAAAGATCCAAGAAGCCTTCGGCATGGTTCTGCAGCAACTCTGGGACACGGTGGCAATGCATCGTCAAGGATAAAGGCAGTCTATCCATAGCCTCCTTTACTGTAAAGATGAAGCCACACTCAGGTTGGAGGAACAATGCCTTATATTTCATCTGGGTAGCCTCCAACCTGATGGCATGAACATTGACTTCTCTAACTTCCGCTAATGCCCCACCTCCCCCTCGTACCCCATCCGTTATTTATTTATATACACACATTCTTTCTCTCTCTCTCCTTTGTCCCTCTCACTATACCCCTTGCCCATCCTCTGGGTTTTATCCCCCCACTCCCCCTTTTCCTTCTCCCCGGGCCTCCTGTCCCATGACCCTCTCATATCCCTTTTGCCAATCACCTGTCCAGATCTTGGCTCCATCCCTCCCCCCTCCTGTCTTCTCTTATCATTTTGGATCTCCCCCTCCCCCTCTCAAATCTCTTACTAGCTCTTCCTTCAGTTAGTCCTGGCGAAGGGTCTCAGCCCGAAACGTCGACTGTACCTCTTCCTAGAGATGCTGCCTGGCCTGCTGTGTTCACCAGCAACTTTGATGTGTGTTGTATAACAGCAGCCCGTTGGGTCTCCATAAATCGACACCAACATGAGAATCAGAATTGGAATCAGGGTTTACTATCGCCGGCATATGTCGTGAAATTTGTTGTCTTTTCAGCAGCAGTACAATACAATACATGATAATTATAGAAACTAAGCTGTGAATTACAGTTAAGTATACATATATATATAAAACAGTTACATTAAATAAGTCGTACAAAAACAGAAATAAAAAAGTAGTGAGGTGGTGTTCATGGGTTCGATGTCCATTCGGAAATCGGATGGCAGAGGGGAAGAAGCTGTTCCTGAATCGTTGAGTGTGTGCCTTCAGGCTCCTGTACCTCCTCCCTGATGGTAGCAATGAGAAGAGGGCACGTCCTGGGTGATGGGGGTCCTTAATGATGGACGCCGCCTTTTAGGGGCACCACTCCTCGAAGATGTCCTGGATACTACGGAGGCGGGTGCCCGTGATGGAGCTGACTGAGTTTACAACTCTCTGCAGCTTATTTCAGTCCTGTGCAGTAGCCCCCCTCCCACCCCTCCCAATACCAGACGGCGATGCAGCCTGTCAGAATGCTCACCATGGTACATCAGTAAAGGTTTTTGCGTGATATAGGTGATAAATCAAATCTCCTCAAACTCAGAATGCTGTCATGCCTTCCTTTAGCTGCATCGATATGTTGGGTCCAGCTTAGATCCTCAGAGATATTGTCACCCAGGAACTTGAAATTGCTCACTCTTTCCTGTCACAATAAGTGACCGAGGAATCTGACCTTCAGATCCTTTTTCTCCTCTGTTCTGAAGTATATACTCTCCTAAATTTAGTGACTATGACGCCGGGACACATCCTAGGATGCACTGGGACACGTCATCAGTGGTGTAACCTGGGGGCCATCGGGCATTTCCGGCCTATCAACATCAGACACCCTCAAACACGCGACCCAGCCGTATTATACCAATTCACAGTTATCCAATCAAAATTTACTTGGTAATTACACATTCTGCCCCACTGCCATCAGGCTTCTGAACTGTCCATCCAGCATTATCTCACCATTTTTCCCTCTTGATGCAATATTTAGTTTTAAATATTTCTTATTGGACTTAGAGTCATTTTTATGTGTGGTACTGTAGTCTATAAAAGAAATTGCCAAAGGAATTTCATGACACGTGTCAGTGATAATTCTGCAGCAACAAAGACAAAATGTTGGAAGAACTCAGCAGGTCAGGCAGCATCAGTGGAAATGAGCAAACGGTGGCTGCTTTGGGCCAAGACCCTTCTTCAGGACTGGTGGGGGGGAAATGCCAGGATAAAAAGGTGAGGGGAGGGTAAAGAGAATAGCTGGAAGATGATAGGTGAAGCCAGGTGGGTGGGAAAGGTCAAGAGATGGAGAAGAATGAATCTGATAGGAGAGGACGGTGGACAATGGGAGAAAGGGGAATAATAGGCAGGGGAGAAGAAGTGAAAGGTTGGAGTGGGGAGGGAGGGAGGGGAAATTTGTTCACCAGGAGAAATCAATATTCATGCCATCAGGTTGGAGGCTACCCAGATGGAATATAAGGTGTTGCTCCTCCACCCTGAGGGTTGCCCCATCCCGACACGTCGGAACGGGAATGGGAATCAGAATTTGGCCACCGGGAAGTCCCGCTTGCTGAGGATAGTGCGGAGGTGCTCGACGAAGCGGTCCCCGATTTACGGCGGGTCTCGCCAATTGTAGAGGAGGCCGCATGGGGGGGGCACCGGACACAAAAGGCAACGCCAGCAGATCGATCCTAATCTCCCAGCCAATCAGTTGGCTTTATTCTGCTTTGACTCCTGGAGATTCAGAGAACCGGATATCTCCTTGACAATGCATCACCACCACATGCCGAAGTTCCTGCTGAAGATCGGCATGTTCTCCCACAGGCCCCTTCTTCTTTTATGAAAGACCGCACCAACTTGGGCTTTCGACCAGCGTGCAGAAGACAACAAACTGCGCAAATTCAAAACGAAGAAGCAGCAATATAAATAAGCAAGCAATAAATATCGAGAACTTCAGCTGAAGAGCCTTCGAAAGCGAGTCCATCGGTGGTGGGAACATTTCAGCAACGGGGCAAGTGAGGTTGAGTGAAGTTATCCCCACCGGCTGAAGGGTAATAACTGTTCATGAACCTGATGGTGTGAGTCCTGAGGCTCCTGTACCTTCTTCCTGATGGCAGCAGCGAGAAGAGAGCATATCCTGGGTGGTGGCGATCCTTATTAATAGATAGAGGAGAAGCAATATCTTATATTCCAACCTGATGGTGTGACAATCAATTACTCCTTCCGGTGAACAAAATTCACCCCCCTTCCCTTATTCCTCACTCTGAACTTTTACTTCTTCTCACCTGCCTATTACCTCCTCCTTCTTTCTCCTATTGTCCACTCCCCTCTATCAGATTCCTTCTTCTCCAACCCTTGACCTTTCCCACCCACCTGGCTTCACCAATCACCTTCCAGCTAGCCTCTTTCCCCTCCCCCCCACCAAATCCTTTAATTCTGGCGTCTTCCCCCTTCCATTCCCGTCCTGATGAAAGGTCTCAGCTCGGAACGCCAACTATTTACTCTTCTCCATTGATGCTGTTCTGGATTTCCAGCATCTGCAGATATTCTTGTGTTGCTAATGATGGATGCTGTTTTCCCGCAGCAGCGTTTCATGTAGATGTGCTCAGCGGTTGGGAGGGCATTACCCCTGATTCACTGGGGCGCATCGAATACTTTTTGTAGGATTTTGAAAACGAAAAATATTCGATTTTTTTTTCACTTTGTTTGCCATTTCAGTTGCTGAGTCAAATAATACAGTCTGCTTGCTCAAGTGTGATCTTTCCTTTTGAAATTCAGCTGGGAATTTATTACGATTTAATTTCCTATGTATTTTGTTGTTTAATCTTTCAGTAAAGATTCATTATCTTTCTATAAGCTACTGATTTACAGTTCTATAGACTTGGCTCCCTTTAGATAACGGATTCACAGTAGATATTTTCCAGCCTTTATCATTCTTTCCCTTCAAATTAATTTAAGTCATATATTTATTATCTGTGTGTACTGGTTATCGTTTTAATGTCTATTATCTCCTTATGAACTTCTTTTAGAATGAAGAGAAACAATCTCCCTCAATCAGTAGTTTAATCCTCTTCAATTGTGATTCATTTATCAATTATTTCACATATCTATCTTCATACCTTTTTCAATATCTCATCTATTACGATTCAGACTCCCTGTCAAATGCTGAGATATGGTAGTTGAATAGAAATTTCCATGATTTTATGATGTCCCGTAGACCTTCAATGTTCAAAGTTAAATTTTATTATCAGTGTGCATATAGAAGCGAGATCGAGTCAACCTGCAGGGCAGTAGCTGAGGCAGCAGATAAAAGGTCAGCATGGGTGTGGATCAAGTACGTCCAGAGGGGCAGATAGTTAGACAGTGTATACATATCTTGTAAACCCTTCAGTAGTTGCATAGACACCTGAAGAGTAGACTATCTGTTGGATGGAAGTGACCAACAACTCTGATAGAGGCAGATGCCAAGTTTTTAAGCTCATCAGTGGGAGGTGGTGCTTTAGCACTGCTGGCCCACCACCTCGAGGGAGTCTTGATCATAAGCGGGCCGAAACTCCTGAAGACAGGTGGCAGATCAACTGATGATCCCACTGGTGATAGCACAGGACAGTTAACATCTTAGTCCACATTTATTTTTTAACTCTATGTCACCACATACAACCCCGAGACTCTTTTGCCTGCGGGCATACTCAGCAAATCTATAGAATAGTAACTGTAAACAGGATCAGTGAACCAGAGTGCAGAAGACAACAAACTGTGAAAATGCAAATATAAATAAATAGCAATAAATAATGAGAAAATGAGATAAAGAGTCCTTAAAGTGAGATCATTGGTTGTGGGAATATCTCAATAGATGAGTGGAGTTATCCCCTCTTGCCCACGAGCCTGATGGTTGAGGGGTAGTAACTGTTCTTGAACCTGGCGTTGTGAGTCCTGAGGCTCCTGTACCTTCTACCTGAGAGAAGAGCATGGCCTGGGTGGTGAAGTTTGTCTGATGATGGATGCTGCTCTCCTATGGCAGCGTTTCATGTAGGTGCGCTCAGTGGCTGGGAGGGCTTTACCCGTGATGTACTGGGCCGAACCCACTGCCTTTTGTAGGAATTTCCGTTCAAAGATATTGGTGTTCCCATACCAGGCTGTGATGCAGCCAGTCAACACACTCTCCGTGACACATCTATCCATTCCTTTGGTCACAGGTCACCATTTTCATCAACGTTCCTGTAAAGGAGCATCTTCTGAATTTCCTGCTAGATTCAGGGAGGACTTCACCTCATTTGACAGTGCCACCACCTCTTATGTACTCCATGGTTTTAGAGGGCTCCAGTGGGTCATTCATTAGCATTTTGCTTTCAAGAGAAACATGACCGTTGGCGTTGAGGCAATGGGGAAGGTCTACATCCCTTGTAAGATTGAATGAGTTGTCATTCGCTTGCAAGCATCTTCTGCTTCGCAACCTGTGGCACAGACTGGAGGGAGCCAGGGAGAAGCAGAGGAAAGCGGTGCTGCTGGTAGTCAAGGCGATGGGAGGGATGGGCCAAAAACGAAAGAACTGTAATTAAGGTCTCTGGCAGTCGGTGGTCAACATCAAATACAACGAGGACAGACGGAATTGGAGGAATTTGACAAATGGTGCATTAGGAGATCCATTGTGAAGGACCCCCATCACCCAGGACGTGCCCTCTTCTCATTGCTACCATCAGGAAGGAGGTACAGGAGCCTGAAGGCACACACTCAACGATTCAGGAACAGCATCTTCCCCTCTGCCATCCGATTTCTGAATAGACATTGAACCCATGAATACTACCTCCCTACTTTTTTTAATTTAACTTCTAAAAATACATATATATACTACTTACTGTAATGTACAGTTTTTATTATGTACTACAATGTTGCTGCTGAACTTAACAACAAATTTCATGACATATGCCAGTGACATTAAACCTAAACAAGGTTTAAAAAGGACAGGGAAAATTTACAAGGATGTTGCCGGGTCTGTTGGACCCGAGTTATAGGGAAAGGTTGAATAGGTTAGGACTTTGTTCCTTGGAGTGTAGAAGATTGAGAGGATATTTGATAGAGGTATACAAAATTATGAGGGGTATAGATAGGGTAAATGCAAGCAGGCTTTTTCCACTGAGGTTGGGTGGGATGACAACCAGAGGTCATGGATTAAGGGTGAAAGGTGAAAAGTTCTTCACTCAGAGAATGGTGCAAGTGTGGAATGAGCTGCCAGCACAAATGGTGAATGTGAGCTTGATTTCAATGTTTAAGAGAAGTTTGGATAGGTACATGGATGGTAGGGATATGGAGGGCTATGGCCCCGGTGCTGGTCAATGGGAGGAGGCAGTTTAAATGGCTCAGCACAGACTAGAAGGGCCAAAGAGCCTGCTTCTGTGCTGTACTTTTCTGTGACTCTGATTCTGATTCTAATTAGTTCCCAAAGATTATCCAGTGACGCCTCGGAATGAGTGACAGGTTGGAATCGACGCGACGTCCAGGGTAGAGTTGGAGTGTAAAGATGGAGTTGCTTATTTCCACAATGTTCCTTGCATTTAATCCTGAGCAGGTATATATAAACTGTAACCCACAGCTTTTGTGATCACGTATTACAATGTACTGCTGCCGCAAAACAAGGAATTTCACGACATGTGACGGTGATATTCAATAAGTTTCAAAAGGTACATTTAGATTAAACCTGATTCTGATTCTGACGGGGAGACCGTTCTCAATCTCAGGGGTCCCCAAACGTTTCTACGCTCCGGACCCCCGCTATTAACCGAAGGGTGCGTGGACTCCAGGTTGGGAACCACCCCCCCCCCCCGCCATCCCCGCTCCATCAGATTGGACCTCATGAAGTTATCGGATTTCGGCGCCGTCTTTGCACTGAACGTGCACATACCCCGTGGAGCTTTCCGGTCCAGCTGACCCAGAGCGCACCAAAGACACCGGACACGTGACCTCCCTTACTGGCAACAGGGAGGTTGCTGCAGGCAGCACGGACCAGTTGGGCTGAATGGCCTGTTTCCGTACGGTACTACTCTATGGTTCCAAAATCAGTATCATCAGCAGCTTAGGGAGGTGTAGAAGAACATCGCTGAAGAATTAGCATATTTTTATACACTATGCCAGAATTAGGGGTTGTGGGGTAAAGGCAGGTAGGTGGAGATGAGTCCATGGTGTCACGTACCCTGTGGTGGGAATAAAGAACCAGCAGAGATGGAGAACACTTTGGAGTCCAGTATTGCTATTAACTAATAATATTTATTAGTAACTACGCAATACAGTAATATAAATGTAGATAAATCAAACAGGTTAGCAATGATTATATAAAAGTAAGTGTGGAATATATATGTATGAAAAACCAAGCTACTTTAAGTCTAGGGGTAAAAAGATACAGTCTTACGATGATGAGTAAAGTTCAGTTCAATTCAGTTCGTGGTATTGAGTTGAGTAGTGATGGAGAGAGAGAGAGGGAGAGATTTGAATCTTCAGGTGAGCTGATGCCATCGATCTTCTCGTTGTCCTTTGAAATCCTTTAAAAGTCACCGACTGTGACTTTAACAAAGGGGACTGGTTTTCTGTGGTGGAGCTATCCCCCAGGCGAGGGGGGACACATGGACAACTCCCCACCAGTCAACCCTTTCCCTCTTTCCACTGCAAGAGCAACTGATCGATCCGCCTGATCGATCCTGCAAAACCCACTTTTCCTGAGGGCACAACAATGCTCATTTAGTGTCCAGAACATGTGTCTGAGGTCTATCATCTGACCTATCATCCTATTTTATCTTCCCGTGCTGAGCATCAACTGTCACGCAAATAACTCCTCCTTCCTCTCTCTGTGAAGAAATGCAAGCAGGCAAAAGTCCTTGAGAAGTGTCAACAACCTGCTGAAAATCATAACATCAAGTGTCCATTAAATAACGCCCTCGGTCACCATAGCAACTTCTGGGCTGCTCGGTGCCGTCTCCAACTCAGCAGAAATCCAAAGTTACTTCCCGTGCCTTAAAGTGACAGTCCAACAGTTAGTCTTCGTCTCTCTCTCTCTCTCTCTCTCTCTCTCTCTTCTTAAAACACCATGTCGGTGTTAAATAACTCTCTCTCTCTCTTTTCAAAAGCACAGTTCATAGGGGTAATTCACGACCCCATTGTGGGGTAAAGGCAGGTAGGTGGAGATGAGTCCGTGGCCAGATCAGCCATGATCTTATTGAATGGCAGAGCAGGCTCGATGGGCCAGATGGCTGACTCCTGCTCCTATTTATTATGTTCTGATGTGTCCTGATTCTGCTTCTGATCTTGACTTTGAGTCCATCAGGTAGAAGGTACAAGAGCCTCAGGACTCACCCCACCAGATTCAGGAACAGTTACTGCCCCTCAACCATTAGGCTCTTGAAAAAAGGGGGACAACTACACTCATCTGCTGAGATGTTCTCACAACCAATGATCTCACTTTAAGTACTCTTTATCTCATGTTCTCATTATTTATTGCTATTCATTTATATTTGCATTTGCATAGTTTGTTGTCTTCTGCACTCTGGTTGATCTTTCACCGATCCTGTTTACAGTTACTATTCTATAGATTTGCTGAGTATGCCCACAGGAAAATAAATCTCAGGGTTGTAGATGTACTTTCATAATAAAATTTACTTCGTACTTTTGAACTTTGTGTGAATTTTGCTTGTGCCTTTTGTTATCACCTGAGAGCTCCGGTTTAGATTAGATTATGAGAACACTCAGTCCTCTTTCATTGTCATTTAGAAATGCATACATGCATTAAAAAATGATACAATGTTTCTCCGGAGTGATATCACAGAAAACAGGATAACACTAACACTGACAGAACCACATAATTACAACATATAGTTACAGCAGTGCAAAGCAATACCATAATTTGGCACGGTAAAAATAGTCTCAAAGTCCCTGAGTCCCCAAGAGCGGTGGCAAAGGGGAGAAACTCCCTGCCATAAACCTCCAGGCACCGTCAACTTGCCGATGCCTTGGAAGCAGCCGACCACAGCCAACACTGAGTCCGTCCGTCCGAAAACTTCGAGCCTCTGACCAGCCCCTTCGATACAGCCTCCCAAGCGCCATCCTCTGCCGAGTGCCTTCGACCTCTCCCCAGCCGCTGAAACAAGCAAAGCCGAGATTTCGGGGCCTTCTGCTCTGGAGATTCCGGTTACCACACAGTAGCAGCGGCAGCAAAGTGGGCATTTCAGAAGTTTTCCAGATGTTCCTCCGTGCTCTCATGTCTGTCTCCATCAAATCAGAGTTGTGCACGGTCCCCTACTTGACAGATTACAGATATCAATCACCGGAGAGGCCGCGCGCACTGCCGTCACGTCGCCATCTTCTCATCCAAAATGTATGTGGGTTGGTACATAAAATGGCTGCCGTAAATTGCTTAAAATGGGTGACTTGTGGTCAGCACAGATTCAGTGGGGTGAAGAACCCTATTTCCATCATGTGTCCAGAAACTAAGGCCTTGCCTTCTTCACCAGGGTGACACGAAAGGCAATTCACCTCAGTTCTGCATCTGATATTTACCACTCTAAACACATTTCATAGGTAGCGCCTCTGTCGAGCACCTCCGTTCCATCCGCCACAAGTGGAACCTCCCAGTGGCCTGACATCTGAATTCCCATTCCCATTCCGACGTGTCGGTCCATGCCCTGCTCTTGTGGCCATCCTTATATTCCGTCTGGGTAGCCTCCACCATGATAGCATGACTATCGATTTCTCCTTCTGGTAAAAAAAAGTCCTCCCCCCCTCCCCGTGCCCTCCCCTATTCCTCACTCTGATTTTTTACCTCTTCCTCACCTGCTCATTACTTCCCCCTGGTGCCCCTCGTCCCTCCCTTTCTCCTATTGTCCAGTCTCCTCTCCTATCAGATCCCTTCTTCTCCAGCCCTTGACTTTTCCTGCTCACCTGGCTTCACCCATCACCTTCCAGCTGGCCTCTGTCCCTTCACTCCCACCTTTTCATTCTGGCGTCTTCCCTCTTCCTTCTCAGTCCTGAAGAAGGGTCTCGGCCCGAAACGTCGACTGCTGATTCACTTCCGTAGATGCTACCTGACCTGCTGAGTTCCTCCAGCATTTTGTGTATGTTGATCTAATTAAGAGATTGTCTAGAAATTAACAAACCAATATCAATGCTGTTAATTGGTTCCTTAAAGTTATTATAGCTGGGGGCGATAATGGGGATAAGCTGCCACTACCTATTAAATGCTCCCAAAGGCATCTCAAGTAGCCTCTGACAACCAAGTCCATCTCCCGGCCTTCACGTGTGGCTTAGCTACTAAGCCCAGTGGAACCGTTTCTACTGACAGGAGAAGGGGCAAAGGCGGGCTACTGGCACCTTAAAACCAGTCATTTCGGACAGATGGGGCTCATCAGCTGTGGTTGGCAGCTCGTCTAGGAGAAGGGAAGCTCAGATCCCAAACCTCGGCTGCCTTGCGGTTGTACCCACTCAGGGGAAAAGCTTCAGAAATAAACCCTGGGGGAAGGATCGGGAGCTGGAGTCCCTAAGGCAGTCCCGTGTTGAATTCAACGCTGACTGGCAACTCCTGCGACGCTGTTACTGTATCGGTCTCTGCCGTTCATCAGCTGCGCGGAGAGGGGGAGCTTGCTACACGGGCAACAGCTTGCTCTCCATATCGTCCTGCCCAGGATGGTGTATCTGGACAGCTAGGACACAACGTCCATGGTTGATCCTGACAGACGGAGGCCTGTACTGTACCGTCTATAGGAGCTTGCTGTGGATAGAGTGACTCCTGCCTTTTCTACATCACAACACAGACTTCTCCTCACAAGTACAGTTTTCCTTTTGGCTGTGAAGCACTTTGAGATGGCCTGAGGTCATGAAAGGAAGCTGCTTGAATGTATTTGACGAGAGGGCGTACAGGAGCGAGATATGCCAAATAGTGGAGTGGTGTCGCAGCAACAACCTGGCTCTCAACATCAGTAAGATGAAAGAGCTGATTGTGGACTTCAGGAAGGGTAAGACGAAGGAACACATACCAATCCTCATAGAGGGATCAGAAGTGGAGGGAATGAGCAGTTTCAAGTTCCTGGGTGTCAAGATCTCTGAGGACCTAACCTGGTCTCAACATATCGATGCAGTTATAAAGAAGGCAAGACAGCGACTGTACCTCATTAGGAGTTTGGAGAGATTTGGTATGTCAACAAAAACACTCAAAAACTTCTGTAGATGTACCGTGGAGAGCTTTCTGACAGGCTGCATCACTGTCTGGTATAGAGGGGCTACTGCACAGGACCGAAAGAAGCTGCAGAAGGTTGTAAATCTAGTCAGCTCCATCTTGGGCACTAGCCTACAAAGTACCCAGGACATCTTCAGGGAGTGGTGTCTCAGAAAGGCAGCGTCCATTATTAAGGACCTCCAGCACCCAGGGCATGCCCTTTTCTCACTGTTACCATCAGGAAGGAGATACAGAAGCCTGAAGGCACACACTCGGCGATTCAGGAACAACTTCTTCCCCTCTGCCATCCAATTCCTAAATGGACATTGAACCCTTGGACACTACCTCACTTTTTTAAAATATATAGTATTTCTGTTTTTTGCATGATTTTTAATCTATTCAAGATACGTGTACTGTAATTGATTTAGTTATTAATTTTTTTTACTGTGTCTTTTTCTTCTATATTACATATTGCATTGAACTGCTGCTGCTAAGTTAACAAATTTCACGCCACATGCCGGTGATATTAAACCTGATTCTGATGCACATCTTCTTTCTAGATGCATTTGAAGCCGAGCCAGATAAGCACTCAGGGGAAGAAGGAACGGAGGCTGAGTGAATGTGGCGGCTGGGAGGAGGTTCACCTGGAGCATAAACACCAGAAGCTTGCCTGAGATCCAGAAAGAGGATTTTAAAAGCAAAGCTCAGGCAACGCGCGCCGCACATTAAAGGAAACAACGAGAAGGTCAGGAAACATGTCACATTTCACCGCGTTGAAAATGCTGGCCTTCTCGCGCCGCGTAATGAAAGGCCGGAACACGGCGCGTGACCTTTGATGGGTTAAAGGTACAAAAACAGCAGGCTTGTAAGATGAAATTAGTGCAGTCACTCCTTCAGATGCAGGGCTGCGACTGAACAAGATTGAGGCCTCAGGCGAGAGCGACTGGTTCATCTATTTGAAAGCAATGCTGTAATGTGAATTAAAACATTAATAAAAATGTCAGACTTGATAACCAAGGACATCAAGAAACTATTATTTATTACATTTTCCTTTTCTAGATAGACGCAAGATTTTCTGCAGTGATAAATTACCATCTCTTCAAATTATTATTAAGGAACAAGTAGTTCAGATATAATATCACACTTCCACAGCACGAGAAGACCAGGATCTTTTTTATTGGGACGAGAGATGGTTAGGACCAAAGTACTGGAGTATCCGAGACTGAGATCAAGGCACAACACGAGACTGAGATGGGGTTAGAGTTCTAAACTAAATGGTAGACGTGAATCCAAGGTAGATCTGAAAATGTAGTTATAACGAAGGCAAGACTGCGGCTATTATTTCATTAGAAGTTTGTGGAGATTTGGTACTGCCAGGATAATCAAGGACGACCCACCCAGCCAACACACTTTTCATCCCTCTTCCCTCCGGGAGAAGGCTCAGGAGCTTGGAGACTCGTACAGCCAGATTTGGGAACAACTTCTTTCCAACTGTGTTAAGACTGCTGAACGGATCCCGACCCGGATCTGGGCCATACCCTCCAAATATCTGGACCTGCCACTCGGTTTTTTTGCACTACCTTACTTTCCCTTTTCTATTTTCTATTTATGATTTATAATTTAAATTTTTAATATTTACTATCGATTTGTAATCCAAGGAGCGGGAAGTGCAGAATCAAATATCGCTGTGATGATTGTATGTTCTAGTATCAATTGTTTGGTAACAATAAAGTATAAAGTATAAAGTTTATCAACTAAAACACTCAAAACTTCTACAAATGTACCTTGGAGAGCATTCTATCTGGGCGCATCACCATCTGGTATGGGGTGGGGGTCTACTGCACAGGACTGAAGGAAGCTACAGACTGTTGTAGACTCAGTCAGCTCCATCGTGGGCACCAGCCTCCGTCGTATCCAGGACATCCTCAAGGAGGTGGTGCCTCAAAAAGGCAGCGTCCATCATTAAGGACCCCCACCACCCAGGACATGCCTGGTTCTCATTGCTACCATCAGGAAGGAGGTACAGAAGCCTGAAGGCACACACTCAGCGATTCAGGAACAGCTTCTTCCCCTCTGCCGTCTGATTCCTGAATTGAACCCATGAACACTACCTCACTACTTTTTGCTTCTGTGCGGTTTTTTTTGCACTAGTTATTTTAACTCAACTATTTAATAGACATTGATACGACACTGAACGTAATTCAGTTTTTTCCACTATTCACAGAGTGGTGAATCTGTGGAATCTGATGCCACAGACAGCTGTGGGGGCCAAGTCTTTATGTATAAGGGAGGGAGGAGAAGATGGCGGCGCGACGCAGCGCACGCGGCCGTTCCGAATGAATATCGATATATGTAACTAAGGGTGACGAGCACAATCCGGATTTGATGGGGTCAGCCGTGAGAAGCGCGGAGGAACATCTGGAGCAACTTCTGAAATGCCCGCTTCGCTGCTGCTGCTACTGTGCGGTCGAGAATCTCTGGAGACGAAGGCCCCAAATCCTTGGCTTTGCGTATCGCCTGTTGCCGGGGCCGGGGTCGAAACACTCAGCAGAGATGGTGCTCGGTGCTCGGTGTCGGAGAGCTGGTCGCAGGCTCAGAGTTTTCGGACGGACTCAGAATCGGACTGTGGTCGGGTGCTTCCAGGATGCTGCATCGGCAAGTTGGCGGCGCTGGAGGTTCACCGTCTGCGTGAGATGAAGGGACTTTCGAGAGACTCTGAGACTTTTACTGTGCCATGGTTGTTCTTATCAAATTACGGTATTGCTTTGCACTGTTGTAACTATATGTTATAATTATGTGGTTTTTGTTAGTTTTTAAGTCAGTTTGTCATGCGTTTTCGTGATATCATTCTGGAAAAACATTTTTATCATTTCTTAATGCACGCATTACTAAATGACAATAAAGGGGGACTGCATGTCCTCATAATAATAATATATTTAAGGCAAAGGTTAATCGATTCTTAATAGGTCAGGGGATGAAGGGATACTGGGAGATTAGGGCTGAGAGGAAAAATGGATCAGCCAGGATGAAATGGTGGAGCAGACTCGATGGGTCAAATGGCTTAATTCAGCTCCCATATCGAATGGTCTTATATTTATTTATCCCGTACGTCATTGTACTGCTGCCGTAAAGTTAACAAATTTCATGATAATGTTCTGATTCTGATTCTGACTGAGCAGCAAATCTCATTTCCAGTGCTTTTTAAGTATTAAAATCCTGGCGCCAAAACATGGCTGCCCATTAGCGGGGCAAACTTCAATCTTTAAAGGGAACGCGACAACGATCCATATTCTGGAGAGTTAGAGCATCTAAATCCCGGAAACTGGAGCAGTTAGGCACATAACACAAAGGAGGAGGAGCTTAGGAGAATGATGGCGCTTAATGGCGACTCCTTTGCCTGCATCTTTGGAAACAGCTCTATTTCTATCTTTAATATCTTTATTTTTCCCTTTCAGGGTTCTTTTGAAGACCCTGACCTGGGGTTACACGCTGACTTCGGTTCTTTTCAGGAATGGAACCTGCTCTCGGGGTCTCACAACTGACCGATGTTCGATATACGAAGGACGTGGCCTGGAAGACTAGCGCGCGTTCAGGGTTCCAGAATTTCATGGCTCTGGAGGCGGGCAGACTCGAGGTCGGTGTCGTCACAGTAATCTGGTGTGCCGTGGGAGATGGAAGATCGAAAGCAGCGAGCTGTCTGCTGGCTGTGTGCCCAGAGACCCGAGTTCTTTGGGCACAGAGCTCGGAAAAAGCGACACAACAGACTTTTAACACCATAAATCAGCGAGTTGCTTGTTATGTCTCCCCTCTCACTGTGAAACAGGGACACCTCCTTTTCCCTTATTAGGGAGAGAGAGAGCATGTGGTATGTCGAATACCGGGTGAAGGAGTAGCCTTTGATGTACTGCAAGCCTGTGTCTTTACTGATGCTTTGCTGCACACTTGAGTGCTTGTTGGGGTGGGGGGGGGGGAAGGTGCCAATGCTTTTTTTTGCTAGTGGGGGAGGGGGGTGTTGTCTCTTTACTACTGCTTATGCATGGGTGGGGGGAGCTGGGGACGGGACTTTGGGGGTTCTAACATTTAACCGCCATTCATTCTTTAGGCCATTCCTCTGCATTCGTGGATGTTTGTGAAGAAAAAGAATTTCAGGATGGAAATTGTATATGTTTCTCTGACATTAAATGTACCTTTGAAACCTTAGAACTTTGAAATGTAATAATTTGTACTCCCAAGCGAGGAAGACCCTCTCAAAGTCCAAACCTACATGCCCGCCGTGAGAGATGGAAATCGGGGAGATCGGCCAGCAGGGCTCTGGTGGAGCTGTACAAGCAAATCCCGCTGTACAGTGGATAAGATGGATTACAGAAGCTTTGATCCCATCGACTTCAGAGGACGACGCAGACAGGAGGTCATTGATGGCCCCAGCTCCGCCATTCCCAAGAAGTAGAAATGATAAAGAAACTTGTCATTCTTGGTCTCAGAGATGTACTTAGAACGGACCCCCAACCTTTGTTATGCCATGGACCAATACCATTAAGCAAGGGGTGACCGGACCCCAGGGTGGGAACCCCAGCTCTTGGTCAACTTTCAAAAAATTGTTTCGTATTTCTATATTGTTCAGGATTCCAGCTTTGAAAATAGAATCGACCATTGGTTATTTCCCTCAGAGTGGTGAGATGTTATTCTGAGGGTCGGTCCAAACGCCACAGAGGACCGACAACTATTCAAACAGTCGACTGGTCTGGTGGTTTGTGCAATGGTCCTTCTACAACCGATGCAGTCGGAGACAAACAGTTCTTCCTGGGTATCGTTGTCCAGTTCTGCTCAGTGGCCACTTTATTAGGTATGCTTCTACACCTGCTCATTAATGTGGCAGCAGTTCAAGGCATGCACACATGGTCAAGAGGTGCAGGCATTGTTCAGACCAAACATCAGAATACAAAAGTCACAAATTCATAAAGCCTTCAAGGTTACAGATATATTTTCACAGAACCGTAGCAAAGTACAGCACAGAAACAAGCCCCTTGGCCGATCTAGTTCATGCCGAGCCATTTAATCTGTCTATTCCCATCAACCTGCACCAGGACCATAGCCCTCCACATCCCTCCCATCCATGTATCTATCCAAACTTCTCTTAAACATTGAACTCGAGCTCACATCCACCACGTGTGCTGGCAGCTCATTTCACACTCTCACCACCCTCTGAGTGAAGAAGTTTCCCCTCATGTTTCCCTTAAACTTTTCACCTTTCACCCTAAACCCATGACCTCTGGTTGTGGTCCCACCCAACCTCCACAGAAAAAAGCCAGCTTGCATTTACCCTAACTATACCCCTCACAATGTTATATACTATGTACCTCTGTCAAATCTCCTCTCAATCTTCTACGTTCTAAGGAATAAAGTCCTAACCTATTCAATCTTTCCTTATTAATCAGGTCCTCCAGACCTAGTCTCCTCCCTAAAATGGATGTAAATTCACAAATTAGCTGCTTATAAGCTTCTGAATCATATCAGTGGATCCCGCTGATTACAATATCCATGAAGCCATTAATGATATAGATTCATCACAAGTCATTTTAATTCCATGGAAGACCTTTGTGGGAAGATTGGACGTGTCAAATTGAAAGTGAATGCCTAAGTACAGGTTGCAGGTTATGGGTGCAGAATGTCTCATAAATAATAATGATAGCAAATTCAGACGCATCTGAATACGTTTATCATCACCAGTAGCCCTGGTTACTATTGCATCTTGCTGCCTGGCATGGATGTTCCCCCCTTTTTTGGTTTCACCCTGATCTTCTGAAATCGGTCACTGTTCGATAACCAGGCCCCTTCAGAGTCGTAGAGTCATAGAAAAGTACAGCACAGTAACAGGCCCTTTGGCCCAGCTAGTCCGTGCCGAGCCAGTTAAGCTGCCTACTCCCATCGACCACAACCCTCCCTACCCCTACCATCTGTGTACCTTCCCAAACTTCTCTTAAACATTGAAATCGAGCTCACGTGCACCACTTGTGCTGGCAGCTCATTCCACACTCTCACCACCCTCTGCGTGAAGAAGTTTCCCCTCACGTTCCCCTTAAACTTTTCACCTCCCACCCTTAACCCATGACCTCTGGTTGTAGTCCCACCCAACCTCATTGGGAAAAGCCTGCTTGCATTTACCCTGTCTACCCCTCATAATTTTGTACCCCTCTATCAAATCTCTCAATTTCAATGTTCTAAGGAATAAAGTCCTAACCTATTCAATCTTTCCTTATAACTCAGCTCCTCCAGATCTGGCAACATCCTTGTAAATTTTCTCTGTACTCTTTCAACCTTGTTTACATCTTTCCTGTAGGTAGGTGACCAAAATTGCACGCAACACTCCAGATTAGGCCTCCCCAACGCCTTGTACAATTTCAACATAATACTCCATCTCCTATACTCAGTACTTTGATTTTTGAAGGTCAATGTGCCAAGAGCTTTCTTTACGTCCTATCCACCTGTGACACTACTTTCTACATATGATGGACCTGTATTCCCAGATCCCTTTGTTCTACCACACTCCTCAGTGCCCGACCGTTCACTGTGTAAGACCTATCCTGGTTGGTCCTACTGAAGTGCAAAACCTCGCACTTGTCTGCATTAACTTCCATCTGCCATTTTTAGATTATTAGATTGGTTTAGATTATGAGGACACGCAGTCCTCTTTTATTGTCATTTAGAAATGCATGCATTAAGAAATGATACAATGTTTTTCCAGAATGATATCACAGAAACACAAGACAAACCGACTTAAAAACTGACAAAAACCACGTAATTATAACACATAGTTACAACAGTGCAAAGCAATACCGTAATTTGATAAGAACAGACCATGGGCACGGTAAAAGTCTCAAAGTCTCTCGAAAGGCCCATCATCTCACGCAGACGGTGAACCTCCAGCGCCGCAAACTTGCCGATGCAGCATCCTGGAAGCATCCGACCACAGTCCGACTCCGAGTCCGTCCGAAAACTCCGAGCCTCCGACCAGCTCTCCGACACTGAGCATCTCTGCCGAGCGCTTCGATCCCAGTCCTGGCAACAGGCAATAGGCAAAGCCGAGGATTTGGGGCCTTCGTCTCCGGAGATTCTCGATCGCACAGCAGCAGCGGCAGCGAAGCGGGCATTTCGGAAGTTTCTCCAGATGTTCCTCCGTGCTTCTCACGTCTGTCTCCATCAAATCAGGATTGTGCACGGCCCCCTAGTTAACACATAATCGACATCAATTCGGAACAGCCGCGCGCGCTGCATCGCGTCTCCATCTTCTCCTCCCTCCTACTTCCTATTTGTCCAGACAGATCTCTCTGCAAGCCATGATAGTCTTCCTCACTGTCCACTACACACCCAATCTTGGTGTCATCTGCATAATTACTGATCCAGTTAACCACATTATCACCCAGGTAATTGCTATAGATGACAAACAACAATGAACCCAGCACCGATCCCTGCAGCACTCCACTAGTCACAGGCCTCCAGTCAGAGAGGCAACCATCTACCCCGACTCTCTGGCTCCTCTCACAAAGCCACTGTCTAATCCAATCTACCATATTGTGCTGCATAGCCTACCTTATAATAAGGGACTACTTTTTGTCTTAGTAACACGTTGTTGCATGCGCTGTTGGGCGTGTATTGATCTGTACGTGTGTGCCAGTTTCGGATTATGCCAGTAAAGAACCATGAAACCTAGCTCCCGTCTCCAGCGTTTTTAATAATAGCATTGTTGTGTAACCAGGCCACAAACAGAACAAATTGGCGACGAGGTTAATGCACCTACATCGTATCGGAACGCTGTGTTTTAGCTGATAACGACACTCGGAAGAAGAGCCCAAGGAATGAGCCAAGGAGCGGGAGAAGGAGGCAGAGCGAGGCCGTGAGTCCGAAAGGAAGCGGGAGCACAGGTAGGGTCAGGAACATCGGGAGACCAAGACACACAGTCGGAGCTGCAGCACGTCCAGCCGAGACCACAGCCGGCACTGACCCCCAGGGACTGAGGGTCTGCCTGCCCCAGAAAGGAGATAAAAAGGAGCAACACACACACACACATCCAGACGGAGTGCGCTCATGGCGCTAGCAAAAAGGACACGCGAGTCAAAAAGGAAAATAAGGGGAAAACTAGGCTAAATTAACATAACAAAGATGGCGATGATTGGAGCTTTACAGCATTTGATAGTGGCATTGAAGGCTGGGCAACTTACATTGAAAGAGTGGAGTTATATTGTGAGGCTAACGGTGTTGAGGATGAAAAGAAAGCCAGCGTCTTACTCAGTATTATGGGAGCAAAAACATACGGGCTGCTACGGAGCTTGTTAACCCCTGAAAAGCCAGCTGACAAAACGTTCAAGCAAATAGTAGACACTCTCCAACAGCAGTGAAACCCCAAACCACTGGTCATTGCTGAAAGATCTAAATTTCACAATCGGAATCAGAGCGAAAATGAAAGCATTTCTGAATATTGTGATGAATTGCGCAAATTATCAGAACATTGTCAATTTAGAGTGGGTCTAATGGACGCATTGAGGGCAGGTTAGTGTGTGGCATGCACTGTGAAACCACACAGAAGAAGCTTCTGTGTGAAAGAGACCTTACATTCGAGAAAGCTCTAAACATTGCAATGTCAACGGAAACAGTGGCACGGAGTGCTTCCCAGATACAACAAAAATCTCTGGAATATGCCACAAATAAAATGTCACTGAACTGAAATGAAAGAAAGAAATGTTACCGTTGTGGGAAGAGGTCACGTGACCCGGATGACTGTTGGTTTAAAGACAAAGAATGCAGAAACTGTGGCAAACAGGGCCACATTGGCAGAGTATGCAAAGCTAGTAAACAGTGACAAAATACAGAGAAACAAGAAACCCTAGAAAGGAAAATACAACAATGTGCACAAAATGGAAGAAAGCAGTTCTGATGAAAACGACTCAGACGAAAGTGAATTGCCTTGTCTGCAACTTCACAGCGTGAAAGAGACAGATGATCGAAGAGCAATAAGGATCACTCCACAAGTCGCAGACGTGAGACTGAAAATGGAGTTGGACACAACCTCAGCTTTAACAGTGATCTCTGTACATGACTATAAACGACTGTTTCCTCACATACCTCTGAAATTAACAAAACTACTGCTAAAGACTTACACAGGACAGAAAGTGGGTCCCAAAGGTAAAATTAAGTGACAGTGACCTACAGAGACAAAACACAGCAGCTGAACCCCTATGCACTGAAAAATGGAGGACCACCATCGCTGGGATGTGAATGGCTCAGGAAAATCCAGTTGGATTGGCACACCATCAAGGCACTAGATGTGTTAACAAAGGAGGGCAGCTCGGCGGGCAAGATGTCCGCAGCTCTTCTCTCACCCATTGTCGACTATTACAATGACGAGGAGGAGCTAGACAGCATCGACGATGAGGACGACACTGTATCTGTGGCCCCGACTCAGATGAAGATACAGAGGATGCAAGGGAGACAGATATTGCCAATAAACAGGATGATGAAGACTACCTGGAAGTAAAAGAGCAGATGTAACAGTAGAAATTGACATCTCTCAAAAGACAGCTACAGCAGTTACAGGAAGGCACTTTGCAGGAGTACCAGAAAAGAATGAAAAACTAGATCAACAATACAAGGAAAGAATATGAAATACAGAGCTTTTTCTGCAACTAGAGACAGAAGAAGTGGAAAGGAATTATATTAAAGTGAAGAAAGCAGCAGTGAAGGAACTTGAAGATAAAAAGATTGAGTTTAGAAGAAAAGAAAAAGATGATTGAGAATGAGAGGCTAACAATGGAACTCACAGGAGATTCTATGGAGGTAAAGCCAATAATGACTAGGAAACTAAGAAGGAGACCTAATGACCCTGCTCCAATTACAGACAAAAGACAAAAATCTGCACCCTGCACAGTTAAATTACTTGTTAACAGATGAACAGATAATGGAATATCTGTGAACTCTCAATAAGCTTAAATCTCTGAAAAGACCAACATCTCCATCTTCTCCTGAGCATCTTCCCAGCACTCCTGCTGAATCACCAGCACAAAGATATGAAGCACGAGCAGAAGATGGAAAGTTATGTTATGATAAGAGACGGTATCATAAAGGTCAGGCTAGCTATTTGGAATCTAAGGAGAATACAAAGATTGGCTGTGTAATTCGTTCAGTTGGAACAAATGGGATATGGGTAAGAAAGACAAGTGATAGCCCAAAAATGTGTATATATCTGGGACAGCTGCACAGAGGAGTCTTCATTATACAGAGGCAATCTGCTGCCTAGAACTCTCAGCAAGTTGGAGGCGCACATCTTCTTAACTCCCTATGTTCAGGGGTCAACTGTTCATGACTTTTATATGGAAATCGGTATTAAAACAAACAAGCTTATTGACAGACTGAAGACCACACTATTTGAAGACACTTTCCAATGCCATCTCAGTTTTGATGATTGTACATATTTTTAGGAATAACATTCACCTTTTCACGGATTTCACTTTGCTTTCACCATCTTTGCAAGATGGAGGTGACTACTTTTTATGGCTGGAACCTGCCAATTTGTGGATTGTTCAATTTATTCCAGACAATAGAGTGAAGACCTATCTGCTTCAGTGCCGGACAATCTAGAGAAGAACCCCCCCCCACCCCCGCCACAGAGACTTGAGTTATAAATGGGTCTTAGACCAAAAGAGGGGTGTATGGGGTGTCAGGAAGGGGTAGCACCTCTGGTGGGGGAACATGTCGCATCCTTTTCAAGGCGGTTTGCACGCCGACAGCGGCCACACCCCGGGCAACGGCTTCGACAAGTCGGCTAAACCAAGTGAGCGTAGCCGACGAGTCTCAAACCCTCGGTGAGATAGGGAGTTGTCTATCCCAGCACGTGAAGACAGATTCCAGCGGATCGAGCGGACGAGACCAATGGAAGGTCCAACGGTCAAGAAGGCGGTCTCTGCAAGCGTCGTGGAACGCGTAGAGCAGGACAAGACACAGAAGACGTCCTGGTCATCCACTGCACCTAGTCCCATCTCCAGCCGTCTCGACTCTGTCTTGCCACTGGATCCAGATGGGAATTGGGAAGAGAGAGTGAGGCTGACGCTGTGCAACTCTCCCTCACTTAAATCCAAGTCACGCGCTAGTCTCAACACCATCATAATGGTGTCGAGGTCCTCATAGACGTCAACGGTGGACGAACATCAGACCAAAAGTTAAAAAAAGGCTTGTTATAATTCGATATTATTACGTTACTTTGTTGTAAGTTGATATTATTAAGTTGCTACGTAAACAAATGGTAGGCGTTTGTATGTTAAAGGTAAACATATTTGTTTAGCATAGTGCCCCAGTAAAAAAAACAGCTGATACATTATTAAAATAAAAGGGGAGGAGTGTACCATGTAGCCTACATTATAATAAGGGACTACTTTATGTTTTAGTAGCACGTCGTTGCATGCGCTATTAGGCGCGTATTGATCTGTATGTGTGTGATGGTTTCGGATTATGCCAGTAAAGAACCATGAAACTTAGCTCCCATCTCCAGCATTTTTAATACTAGCATTGTTGTGTAACCAGGCCACATACACAACACATATCATCTTGAATGCTGAGTGACCGAACCTTCTTGACCAACCTCTCATGCGGGACCTTGTCAAGCACCTTGCTAAAATCCATGTAGACAACATCCACTGCCTTGCCTGCGTCCACTTTCCTGGTAACTTTCTCGAAAAACTCTTCAAGATTCATTAGACATGACCTCCCATGCACAAAGCCAAGTACAGCCCACGTCTATCCAAATACTTATATATCCAGTACCTCAGAATACCTTCCAATAACTTTCCCACTATTATGTCAGATTCACACGCCTTTTATTTCGAGGTTTATTTTGAGAGCCTTTTGCAAACAGCAGAACATTGGCTGTCATCCAATCCTCTGGTACCTCACCTGACATACATGTACTTTGATAATAAACTTATTTTGAACTTTGAACATACACTTAGTCACCTCTTTATTAAGTACAGGAGGTATCTAATCAAGTGGCCACTGAGTATAATTGGTATCACAGTTTACATAACAATAGGAATAACACTTCGACATCAGTCTCTGACTTGAACATACTCTGTAACCAAACCTCCACAGTCCTCTTGAATACAGGATTCCAAATGTTCGCCATACTTTGGGTGAAGAAATTCCTTCTCATCTCCGTCCCCTTATTTCGAGACTCTGATTTCCGAAATACAGGCCAGGGGAAATAACGGTTCTACATCTCTCAATTTAACAGCTTAACAATTTAATATCACTTCTTATTTTGCTAATCTCAAGAAACACTCAAAGCCCCTCTAAATTGGCAAACACTCAGGAAAACCTCCTCTTGCCTTGCTCTGAAAAGTATGGATGTTGTTGCACGGAAGCGTAGTGGTTAGCACGACGCTTTATAATACTAGTGACCCGGGTTCAATTCCCGCCGCTGCCAGTGAGGACTTTGTACGTTCTCCCCGTGACCGCGTGGGTTTCCCCTGGGTGCTCCGCTTTCCTCCCACAGTCCGAAGCCGTTACTGGTTAGTAGGTTAATTGGTGATTGTAAATTGCCCCGTGATTAGGCAAGGATTAAATCCGGGGGTGGGCGGAGTGGCTCGAAGGACCAGAAGTGCTTGTTCCGCTCCATATCTCAATAAATACAATAGAAAAATCTCTGTGGAGGCCGTTAACGATTTAGTACATATTATTGACATCACTTCTCATTTTTCGAAACTTGAGAAAAAGCCCAGTCTGCTTACCTATCTCAATTGATAAACAGCTTGGAAAACCTCCTCTTACCCTGCCCTGAAAAATGGTTCAAAATGTCTCAGTAAAGAGAAACGGAGCTGGGGTAAACGTGCAAAGTGGATGGTCAAACATATGTCAATGGCCTGGAGTTCGGTTCAAGTTTTCTTTGTTTTTGTACAGTTCCTGCTCAGTGAGGTTGGTGCTTCTACTCACTGGAGACGTACACCAGGAGGTATAGACTACATCACTCCACTAACATCCCCCTGGACTCCCCCAACCCCACCCCTCCACAAACACATACACCAACCACCAGCAGTAACAGCAAGCCTGGGATTGAGACTTTGAAGCAAAGATCTGATGGAGGAAATCAGCAGTCCATCCAGCATCCATGGGAGGAACACCGCTGAATGCACAACATGCCAAATCGTGAAGTGGATGGGCTACAGCAGCGGGAGACCTTGAACAGAGGTGCAGAGAGACTGAGGAGTCCTCATGCAAGACTCCCAGAAGGTTAATTTACAGGTTGAGGTTGCAGTAAGGAAGGCAAATGGAATGTTGCCATTTATTTCGAGGGCAATCGAATATAAAAGCAAGGAGATAATGCTGAGCCTTTATAAGTCACTAGTCAGGCCACACTTGGAGTACTGTCAACAGTTTAGGGCCCCCTATTTCAGAAAGGATGTGTTGTCATTGGAGAGAGTCCAGAGGAGGTTCACATAGAAACATAGAAAACCTACAGCACAATACAGGCCCTTCGGCCCACAATGCTGTGCTGAACATGTACTGACTTTAGAAATTACCTAGGGTGACCCATAGCCCTCTATTTTTCTAAGCTCCATGTACCTATCCAGGAGTCTCTTAAAAGACCCTATCGTATCTGCTTCCACCACCATCACTAGCAGTTCATTCCATGCACTCACCACTCTCTGCATAAAAAACTCACCCCCAACATCTCCTCTGTACCTACTTCCAAGCACCTTAAAACTGTGCCCTCTCGTGCTAGCCATTTCAGCCCTGGGAAAAAGCCTCTGACTATCCACACGATCAATGCCTCTCATCATCTTATACACCTCTATCAGGTCACCTCTCATCCTCCGTTGCTCCAAGAAGAAAAGGCCAAGTTCACTCAACCTATTCTCATAAGACATGCTCCCCAATCCAGGCAACATCCTTGTAAATCTCCTCTGCACCCTTTCTATCGTTTCCACATCCTTCCTGTAGTGAGGTGACCAGAACTGAGCACAGTACTCCAAGTGGGGTCTGACCAGGGTCCTATATAGCTGTAACATTATCTCTAGGCTCTTAAACTCAATCCCACATTGATAAAGGCCAATGCACAGTAGGCTTTCTTAACCACAGAGTCAACCTGCGCAGTAGTTTTGAGTGTCCTATGGACTCGGACCCCAAGATCCCTCTGATCCTCCACACTGCCAAGAGTTTTACCATTAATACTATATTCTGCCATCATATTTGACCTACCAAAATGAACCACCTCACACTTATCTGGATTGAACTGCATCTGCCACTTCTCAGCCCAGTTCGGCATCCTATCGATGTCTCACTGTAACCTCTGACAGCCGTCCACACTATCCACAACACCCCCCAACTTTTGTGTCATCAGCAAATTTACTAACCCATCCCTCCACTTCTTCGTCCAGGTCATTTATAAGAATCACAAAGAGAAGGGGGTCCCAGAACAGATCCCTAATACACACCACTGGTCACTGACCTCCATGCAGAATATGACCCATCTACAACCACTCTTTGCCTTCTGTGGGCAAGCCAATTCTGATCCACAAAGTAAGGTCTCTATGGATCCCATGCCTCCTTATTTTCTCAATAGGCCTTGCATGGGGTACTTTATCAAATGCCTTGCTGAAATCCATATACCATACATCTACTGCTCTACCTTCACCAATGTGTTTCAGAACATCCTCAAAAAATTCAGTCAGGCTCGTAAGGCATGACCTGTCTTCGACAAAGCTATGCGGACTATTCTTAATCATATTATGCCTCTCCAAATGTTCATAAATCCTGCCTCTCAAGATCTTTTCCATCAACTTACTAACCACTGAATTAAGACTCACTGTTCTATAATTTCCTGAGCTATCTCTGCTCCCTTTCTTGAATAAGGGAACAATATCTGCAACCCTCCAATCCTCCGGAACCTCTCCCATCCCCATTGACGATACAAAGATCATTACCAGAGGCTCAGCCATCTCCTCCCTCGCCTCCCACAGTAGCCTGAGGTACATCTCATCCAGTCTCGGAGACTTATCCAACTTGATGCTTTCCAAAAGCTCCAGCACATCCTCTTTCTTAATGTCTATATGCTCAAGCTTTTCAATCCGCAGTAAGTCATCCCCACAATCGTCAAGTTCCTTTTCCATAGTGAACACTGAAGCCAAGTATTCATTAAGTACCTCTGCTATCTCCTCCGGTTCCATACACACTTTTCCATTGTCACACTTGATTGGTCCTGTTCTCTCACATCTTATCCTCTTCCTCTTCACACACTTGTGGAATGCCTTGGGGTTTTCTTTAATCCTGCTCACCAAGGCCTTCTCATGGCCTCTTCTGGCTCTCCTAATTTCATTCTGAAGCTCCTGCCTGCTCGCCTTATAATCTTCTAGATCTCTATCATTTTCTAGTTTTTTGAACCTTTCGTAATCTTTTCTTTTCAACTAGATTTTCAGCTGCCTTCTTACACCACGATTCCTGTACCCTACCATCCTTTCCCTGTCTTATTGGAATGTATTTAGGCAGAACGCCACTCAAATATCCCATGAACATTTGCCACATTTCTGCCGTATATTTTCCTGAGAACATCTGTTCCCAATTTATGCTTTCAAGTTCCTGACTGATAGCTTCATATTTCCCCTTACTCCAATTAAACGCTTTCCTAACTTGTCTGTTCCTATCCCTCTCCAATGCTATGGTAAAGAAGATAGAGTTGTGATCACTTTCTCCAAAATGCTCTCCCACTGAGAGACCTAAAACTTGACCAGGTTCATTTCCCAATACCAGATCAAGTACAGCCTCTCCTCTTGGAGGCTTATATACATATTGTGTCAGGAAACCTTCCTGAACACACCTAACAAACTCCACCCCATCTAAACCCCGCACTCTAGGGAGATGCCAATCAATATGTGGAAAATTAAAATCTCCCACCACAACAACCTTGTTATTATTGCATCTTTCCAGAATCTGTCTCCCTGTCTGCTCCTCGATGTCCCTGTTACTACTGGGTGGTCTATAAAAAACACCCAGTAGAGTTATTGACCCCTTCCTGTTTCTAACTTCCACCCACAGAGACTCAGTAGACAATCCTTCCATGACTTTCTCCTTTTCTGCAGCTCTGACACCATCTCTGATCAGCAGTGCCACGTCCCCACCTCTTTTGCCTCCCTCCCTGTCCTTTCTGAAACATCTAAAGCCTGGCACTCGAAGTAAACATTCTGTCCCTGAGCCATCCAAATCTCTGTAATGCCCACAACATCATAGCTCCAAGTACTGATCCACGTTCTAAGCTCATCCGCTTTGTTCATGATGCTTCTTGCATTAAAATAGACACATCTCAAACCATCGATCTGAGCGTATCCCTTCTCTATCACCTGCCTATCCTCCCTCTTGCACTGCCTCCAAGCTTTCCCTTCTTGTGAGCCAACAAGGATGATTCCGGGAATGAATGGGGTTAACATATGGCAAGCATTTGGCAGCTTTGGGCCTGTACTCACTGGAATTTAGAAGAATGGTAGGGGGAATCTCATTGAAACCTGCCGAATTTTGAAAGGACTAGATAGGGTGGATGTGGAGAGGATGTTTCCTATGGTAGGGGTATCCAGAACACAGCCTCAAAATTGAAGGGCGACTTTTTTGAACAAAGGTAAGGAAGATTTTTTTTTTTAGCCAGAGAGTAGTGAATCTGTGGAACGCTCTGCTGCAGACTGCGGTGGAGACCAAGTCCGTGTGTGTACTTAAGGCGGAAGTTCATCATTTTCTGATCGGCCAGGGCTTCAAAGGATATGGTGAGAAAACAGGTGTATGGGGTTGAGTGGGATCCGGGATCAGCCATGATGGAATGGCGGAGCAGACTCGATGGGCTGAATGGCCTAATTCTGCTCCTATGTCTTATGGTCTAACATCAGTAAACTTCACTGGCCCCATCAATGAAATGTTCCCACAACCAATTTCAGTTTTGAAAGTTGGCGCTTGGATTTTTGTTTCTGGAGTCCTGGTGCAGGGTTCGATCCGAAAGGTCCTCCCATATAGCGACAGCCAGGAATCCAAAGTTACTAACCCTCTCCACCTCCAATCCTCCCATGAGGACGGGCTTATGGACCTCTGGTTTCCCTCTCCTGAAGTCTGTAATCAGTTCCTTGGTCTTGCTGGCATTGAGTGAGAGGTTTAGATCCCACTCAGTCCCATCGCAATCAAACACGTTCCATTTACCCATCAAAGTCCAGCGAGCGACTCAACAGCAGAGCATTATGTGGAGGATTTTGCAGCCTCAATGGTGCAAATACTGTGCAGTTTTTAAAATAGACTAATATGTAAGACACAACAGATTGTAAGAATATCTTATTTGTGAAATATGCTAACCAGCCTCTAGGCATAGACTTCTGCTGGGGTTTGCTGTTCAGTGGCTTCAGTTCAATGGCAGAGAACATACACAGTGTACAACCAGAAATTCTTACTCTTCACAGACACCCACGAAACAAAAAATGTGCAAGTAACAGTAAGCTCTCAGAGGCCATAAACTATCGATTTAGGTATTGCTCCTGCAACAGCAAGAGGGGAGGCCAACAGCTCAGTGTTCCAATGTTACTGCAGGATACTTGGCGCAATCTCGTAAGCATGTAGCATCTTTCCCACAGAAGTATATCTCAAGGCATTTGGAGACATTTCAGAGACATTGAAGGAGATATTAGGGCGGATGTCTAAAATCTGTTATTTCTAACAGCATCTTAAGAGTTGAGAGCAAGAGAGATAATCAGATGTTCAGAAATCTCGAGTTTAGGGGCCGAGTCCCTGAAGTGTGGAACGAGCTGTCTACCAAAGTGGTGGACGTGGGTTCGATTTCAACATTCTAAAGAGGAAATTTGGGTAAGTACATGGATGGGAAGGCTATGTCTAGGTGTGGGCTAATGGAACTAGGCAGAACAAGAGGCTGGCACAGACCAGATGTGCTGAAAGGCCTGGTTCTGTGCTTTAGTGCTCTTTGGCTCTGAGGAACGGTTGCCAAAAGTGGAGACACGGAAAATGAAGGACGCTCTGGTATTGGCAAAATGCGTAGATCTTGGAGGGTTTTGTACTGGTGGAGTTTACAGAGATAGGGAGGGATTACAGGTAATGGAGGAATTCACAAACATAAGTTCATTTCATGAAATGTAAGGTACAACCAGACGAGGAGATGGTGCAGGTCATCGACAGGCAAGGGCCGTACTGGTTCTGCTCGCTGCTCTGCCACGAGGCTGAGGCTGAGGCTGCAGGCCTACTCTAGGCTTCGTGCCTGCGGGCTCCTCGACATTTACTCCACTATGTGTTGAACTGAGGCCTAGGCTATGGGCCTGCTCCAGGCTTTGGGCCTGTGGGCTCCTCAACGTTACTCCGCTATGTGCTGAACTGAGGCTGAGGCTGTGGGCCTTATCCGGGCTTTGGGCCTTCTCCGGGCTTCGTGCCTGAAGGCGCCTTGACATTTACTCTACTGTGTGTTGAACTAAGGCCTAGGCTATGGGCCTGCTGGCTCCTCAAGGTTTACTCCGCTACGTGCTGACCTGAGGCCGAGGCTGTGGGCCTGCTCTAGGCTTCGTGCCTGCGGGCTCCTCGACATTTACTCCACTATGTGTTGAACTGGGGCCTAGGCTATGGGCCTGCTCCAGGCTTTGGGCCTGCGGGCTCCTCGACGATTACTCCGCTATGTGCTGAACTGAGGCTGAGGCTGTGGCCTTCTCCGGGCTTCGTGCCTGAAGGCTCCTCGATGTTTACTCCGCTGTGTGTTGAACTAAGGCCTAGGCTATGGGCCTGCTGGCTCCTCAAGGTTTACTCTGCTACGTGCTGACCTGAGGCCAAGGCTGTGGGCCTGCTCAGGTTGCTTCCAGCTTGGCATTGGAGGACTCACTTTCATTCTAAATGCTATTTGCTTACTTTCATTGTTTACACTGTTTGTTTTCTCTCTCTCTCTCGCTGCAGATTGGGAGTTGGCTGGTCTTCTGCTTTTTTAATGGGTTCTTTTTCCCCTGTGAGACACACTGTGGCCGGCAGGTAGGCCTCTGCCTCGTGTGGTGTCCCTCTCTTTCGATGAACGTCGGTGCTATTGTAGGATGATATTGTGGTTCTGTGCTTATAGATTGGACTATTGCATTTATGGACTTTTTCAGACTTACGGTTTTTATATTCTGTGTTTTTTTATCGCCCGTTCCTTTTCCGTTTTATTTGGCGAGGGGAGGGGATTGAGGTTCTTGTTGCATTTCTGTTAGTTTTTTTGTGTAGGGGAGGGGTTACTTGGGGGTCGATATTCTTGTTCTGTTTTGCGTGGAGGAGGGGGGGGCTTTGGGACCGATGTTTTTGTTCCATTTTGTGGGAGGGTGGGCTCCTTGGGGGTCGATGTCCTTGTCCATTTTGTGCACGGCGAGGGGCACTGGGGGCTGATGACCGTGTCGCCGTTCTTCTTTGTTGATCTTTCTCTCTGAGCGACGTTGACGCTCTTTCTTTGCTTCGTGGCTATCTGGAGAAGGCGAATCTCAGAGTTGCGTCCGGAGACGTACTTTGAACTTCGAGCAGAGGGGAACTGGACACGGGGAGCAGAGTTATGGGTGAGCCCAGGTCGAAGGAGAATGGAAAATGGGAGGCCAGCCTGGAGGAACTGGAGGTACCAATAACCTGAACCTCGAGACTCTGGAGGGGCCACTTCCACCGGGAAATTTTTAAAATGAGCACTGGCTGACCGCACGTCTTCCTTGTTCGAGTCAGCCTGAGTAAGTTACTAACACGCTGCTTGAGACCAGCCAGCAAGAGATAAAGCCAGAATCATACTGCTCTGTATTTCTCCTCCCTGCTTGGTTGTCAGAATCCACTGTGATCTGATTCGGCCGTCAGGCCCCCGAACCAGCGTGGATAACATCACTCCCCTGAACGCTGAACTGATTCCACAACCTCTGGACTCAACTTTCAAGGACTCTACAACTCGTGTTCTCAGAGTTATTTATTTACCCTTTCTTTATTATTATTTTTTTTTGTATGTGCAGAGTTTGTCTTCCTTTGCACATTAGAACATAGAACATAGAATAGTACGGCACAGTACAGGCCCTTCGGCCCACAATGTTGTGCCGACCCTCAAAACCTGCCTCCCATATAACCCCCACCTTAAATTCCTCCATATACCTGTCTAGTAGTCTTTTAAACTTCACTAGTGTATCTGCCTCCACCACTGACTCAGGCAGTGCATTCCACGCACCAACCACTCTCTGAGTAAAAAACCTTCCTCTAATATCCCCCTTGAACTTCCCACCCCTTACCTTAAAGCCATGTCCTCTTGTATTGAGCAGTGGTGCCCTGGGGAAGAGGTGCTGGCTGTCCACTCTATCTATTCCTCTTATTATCTTGTACACTTCTATCATGTCTCCTCTCATCCTCCTTCTCTCCAAAGAGTAAAGCCCTAGCTCCCTTAATCTCTGATCATAATGCACACGCTCTAAACCAGGCAGCATCCTGGTAAATCTCCTCTGTACCCTTTCCAATGCTTCCACATCCTTCCTATAGTGAGGCGACCAGAACTGGACACAGTTGCTTGTCAGTCTTTGAGTGCAGCTTTTCATGGATTCGATTGTATTTCTTTGTTCTACTGTGAACGCCTGTGAGAAAATGAATCTCAGAGCAGTGTATGGTGACACATACAGTAAAAGTCTTAGGCACATATATATAGCTAGACTCTTGCACAGTACTGTAGTAATTTTATGTATTTCACTGTACTGTTGCCACAAAAAAAATCCCACAAACTTCAAGACACATGTGAGTGATGATAAACCTGATTCTGATATGGGTCTCTTTTGAGGACTGAGAGTGGGAAGGGGGTAGGGAGAGGGGAATCATGGTTGGGGAAAGGGTAAGGGAGCGGGAAGCGCCAGAGGGGCATTCTGTAATGATCAATGAACCGATCGCTTGGAATCAAATGACCCTGCCTGGTGTCTCTGGGCCGGGTGTGTCTGCACCCACACCAACCTTTTCCGTCACCTGTCCACATCGCTCCCACAGTGCTCCACCCTCACCATTCCCAACATCCTTTGCTCCCGCCAAATTTTACACCACACGCTCTCCACTCCATATTCATATTGCTGTTGTTCCTTTTAGCTGTTACCTTAGAATTTTTACAAATGATCAACATAGCATGGCAAAGGGCCGGCCGGATTCGAACCCGGGACCCTTTGCTTTGAAGTCTGGAGCTGAAGCCACTACGCCACCAGCCAGCACATGTATGCACCTAAGACTTTTGGCACAGTACTGTATGTAAATTTACTCTGGACTTTGAACTTTGATCTTCACAAAGCAGTTCACGGCTGAAGTCTGACGTGAATTAAGAAATCAATGCCAGAATCAAAAAAAAAATCCTTCACAAACTAAATTATGAATAAGGCTAGCTGCATTTCATAAAGAAGCAACTTTGGCAGCCGCTGACAAAGAGTCAGAAGATGTAAATATGTCCTTCTGCCATCGTAAATCCATTAACTAGGAGTCTGCACAGCATGCCTTCAGGAGATGAATGACCTTCACCAAAATGTCTACTGTGGTCCTGCATCAGTGATGTAGCTTTTGCGAACACAACCTCGAAATGATTGTCTGAAAAGGATTTCTCGGCAGCAGCTGTTGTTTGCGGGCAGATGTTTGGCTCGGGTATAGGTTCCTGCGCAGGGAGAAAGCTCCGAGACCCCTGGAGCTCAGGTGGGTCAGCAAGAAAGAGGTTGCTCTTCCTGGTCAACGATGCCCTGCTAGAACGTGCCTCTCTCTGGCTGCCATGTGAGGACAAGCCCAGTTACAGGGCTGCTAAGAAGCTCCCAGTATCTGTCGGGCGGCGTGACGCTACGCTTTACGATCGAAGTTCAGTTCCCACCGTAGTTTATAATGATTCCGGGAATGAGAGGGTTAACATATGAGGAACGTTTATCCGCTCTTGGACTGTACTCCTTGGAGTTTAGAAGAATGAGGGGAGACCTCATAGAAACATTTCGAATGTTGAAAGGCATGGACAGAGTGGATGTGGCAAAGTTGTTTCCCATGATGGGGGAGTCTAGTACAGGAGGGCATGATTTAAGGATTGAAGGGCGCCCATTCAGAACAGAAATGCGAAGAAATTTGTTTTAGTCAGAGGGTGGTGAATCTATGGAATTTGTTTCCATGGGTGGCAGTGGAGGCCAAATCATTGGGTGTATTTAAGGCAGAGATTGATAGGTATCTGAGTAGCTGGGACATCAAAAGTTATGGTGAGAAGGCGGGGGAGTGGGACTAAATGGGAGAATGGATCAGCTCATGATAAAATGGCGGAGCAGACTCGATGGGCCGAATGGCCTACTTCTGCTCCTTTCCCTTATGGTCTTGTTTGTACGGAGTTTGTACCCTCGCCCCATGACCTTTCTTCCAGGTGCTCCAATTTCCTCCCACATCCCAAAGACATTCAGCGTGGGTTAGTAAGTGTTAGTAAATTGAGGACAGGCTATGTTGTTGGTGCTAGAGGCGTGGAGACACATGTGGGCTGCTCCCAGCACACCTCTGGACTGTGTTGGTCGTTGACACAAACAACGTATTTCACTGTACCTTCTGTTGTACACGTAAAAAATAGAACTAACTTTTATCTTAACTCTAATCATAATATAAATGTGGTACTCCTTAATCTCAAGAGTGACTAGTTCAAGTTTTATTTTCATTCAACCATACAGCCAAACGAAACAGTGTTACTCCAGGGCCAAGGTGGAAAGCACGGTACCAACAGTCACACACAGGACAAGGCACATATGGTACAAATAAGGTAGCAAACACGTATCGGGTATCAGTAAAATACAGGCACACAAATAAAATCCAAAGTCCCTGAGTCCAGGAATGTAGCAGCAGTCTGCAGTCGAACACAATGCGGCTCGTCTTCTGCTGAGCGAACACCGAAGGACAGCACCGAGTCCAGCTTGGACGCCGCGCCACACCCCCTCCGGTGGAGCGCCCCAACTCCAAAGCCCCTCTCCTGGGTGGCTGTAAACAGGCAACTCCGCGGCTTGAGGCCCGGTCCTCGCTGCCACCGAGGCCACGCAGCTACCCCGCCGCCCACCAACAAACCAGCGAGTCGGACTTGCAGCTTTCCACGTTAACAATATCCGACGGGGTCTCGCAATCACAAGGAAAGCGACTGCGACGATCATTCACTGTCAGACTGCACACCAGTGCCTCTCTCCCGCAGGCAGCAGCGCAAGCCATACCAACTTCAGCGCCTTCCGTTTCTCCGCCAACGGGCAACTCACTGGTGGGGAAGACCTCCAGTGCTTTAAGTTCTTAATGTCCAGCAGGGCCTTGCCATCGTTAAAAAAATTTATGTTTAAAAAGCGCAATAGCACCTTCGGTTGACTCTGCGCGATCAAATGCGCCACCACATTACTAGCACAGATATATTTAAGTGGTAGGGGACCTGAATGCGCAAGGAAGAAGTTACTGTATGCTTTGAAGTTAGATGCATGAGATGGAAGAGGTTTATGTGTATCATAAACAAGTGGCACGCAAACAATGGCGCAAGAGGCTTACTCAAAGTTCAAAGTAAATTTTATTATCAAAGTACATATATGTCACCACATACAACCCCTGAGATTCATTTTCCTGCGGGCATACTCAGAAAATCTATAGAATAGTAACTGTAAACAGGATCAGTGAAAGATCAACCAGAGTGCGGAAGACAATAAATTGTGCAAATGCAAATATAAATAAATAGCAATAAATAACGAGAACATGAGATAAATAGTCCTTAAAGTGAGATCATTGGTTGTGGGAACATCTCAATGGATGGGCAAGTGAGTGTAGTTGTCCCCTTTTGTTCAAGAGCCTGATGGATGAGGGTTAGGAACTGTTCCTGAACCTGGTGGTGCGAGTCCTGAGGCTCTTGTACCTTCTACCTACTCTATGTTTTAATTGGGTGTGTGACTGGAACCGAGTCCTGATAGGTGACAGCTCCCTCCCGATGAGACTAGCTCACATTAAATAATAAAAACCAGCTCACATGTTCCGTGAGCTCGAATTACTGAAAGCGCAGATGATTTAATGAAATAACCCATTCGCATCCTGACAGCTATAACTCTGAAATAATGTCACATTTGAATTAATCTGCCTTTTAAAATATCATCGCATTAAGTGTCACCTTAGCTGCTTAAATGAGCTGAGTGTCCTTGGAGCAGCCTTGAGGGAGCTATGTGGTGGGAAGACAAGATCGCATCGTGGTGGGGCCCAGTGCATCGTGGGTAAGGCCCTGCCCACTGAGCCCATCCACCAAAAGTGCTGTCGTAGGAAAGCAGCACCCATTATCGAGCACCCCCACCATCCGGCCCATGCTCTCTTCTCACTGCCACCACTGGGAAAGAGCTACAGGATCCTCTGGACTCACACCACCAGGTTCAGGAACAGTTATCACTCCTCAACCATCAGGCCCTTGAACCAAAGGGGATAACTTCACTCAAACTCACTTGCCCCATCACTGAAATGCTCCCACAACCTTTGGGCTCACTTCCAAGGACTCTTCATCGAATGCTCTCAATTTTTATTGCTTATTTATTAATGTATTATTTCTTCTTTTTGTATTTTCATAGTTTGTTGACTTCTGCACTCTGGCTGAATGACCTAGTTGGGTGGTCTTTCATCGATTCTGTTATAGCTACTATTTTCTAGATTTATAGAGTACGTCCATGAAACCCCCCCCCCCCCGGTTTCCTTGGCTGCGCAAGTCTAGGGAAGACACCTCCAGCCCTGCCAAACTCGTGAGATTGAGACGGCTCTCCCACCTCAAACCCCTGTTTGCACGGATGCTGTGCAATTTGCTACCCTGTTACAAATTAGTGCCACAAAACAACAGTCAGTGCACCACATACCATTGAAAGATTGATGAATCTTAATTCCACTAAAGGGTTAGGAAAGAAAAGGACAAAAGGAAAAGGGCCCATTTTAATTAAACAGTCAAACGTGCACAAGTTGAAACTCAAAGTTTCTCCATAGTCACTGATCCTCAATCGATCTTGCCCCGGGTGTCATTGAATCACAGTCCCGGTCCGGGTCAAATCCTGTGTCTTCCCTCTTCATTTCCACTCAAACGAAAGTCCCAAGCCCGAGCTTAGTGTCCCTCACCAGAGAAGCCTCCCCTTAATCCGACCATCCTAATTGGATGGCACACATTTCCCCTCATCCCTCATCTTCAACAGCAACCCGAACAAGCTGAAAACAGAACTGACCGCTCTTGCAGAACTGCCAAAATGACATACATACAGCATAACGGTAAAAATATGAACAGGGCGTTACAAACACAGGAAAACAAATGATCCTTGGGATTGTATATGGTGACCTAAGTGTACTTTGATGATAACAACTTACTTATTTATTGTCAGTATTTTTTTGTGCTTGCACCATTGTCTTTGCACATTGTTTACTTGTCCATGTTGCGAGTAGTACTTTCATCGACTTGATGGTGTTTCTTTGTAGTTACTGTGAATGCCCGCAAGAAATGAATCTCAGGTTAGTGGATGGTGACATAAACAGTATGGACTTTGGAAATAAATTTACTTTAAACCCCTAAACAGGGGAATGAGAAGGTCACAACGGGAACTAGAGACATTGGAATGAGAAAAGCAAATTGCCGAGCCTTGAGAAAGAGCAGTGAAGTGGGATGAAGTCAAGCCAGTAAAAGCACAATAATTGAGTAGGCTCTTTCTGTGCTTCAAGAATCTTTAACTGACAGCAAAGTAGAAGAGAACTTGGTTCTCTGACCGCTGTTGTGGTGAGTGCTTTTGTCAATTTTTAGAGTGGCCCGTGTGGTCTAGTCAGCTTGGTCGATTGTTGAAGGGCAATGCACAAATTAACGAGCACTTGTCAAATGCTTTTAAATCGTGATATATCTTATAGTTCAGAGCCAATAAAAAAATAAACAAATTTCCATGAGGTCATCTTCAGAGAAACTGCTAAAAACCTCCGATACATCCACGTTTATAATCATTTCACCTATTTGGTTCACAAATGCGGGCTGGATTTAAACCTAGATGCCATTACTTGAATCTGATTGGCGATCGGACAAAAGGGGAGTTATGGTTTGATGGAATTTTAGTTCATTCAAGCACTCCTCTTGTGATAACATTCTCAAAGTCAAAGAAAAGTCATTATGAAAAGCAGTATCTTCCACTATCTACTACCTCAAGACTCATTTTCTTATAGGAATTTACAGGAAAACAAAGCAATACAATAGAATTTTTTAAAAACTGCACATAAATACTCTCAATGACCTTCAAAACAGACCAGCATGTCATACCACAGAGGGTTGAAAGGAGGTTGACGAAAATGATTCTGGGATCGAAAGGCTTGTCACGTGAGGAGTGTTTGATGGCTCTGGGCCTCTACTCACTGGATTTCAGAAGAATGAGGAAATCACTGAAACCTCACTGAAACCTATCAAATGTTGAAAGGCCTTAATAGAGTGGATGTGGAGAGGATGTTTCCAATGGTGGGGGAGTTTAAGACCAGAGGACACAGGATAGAGGGACATCCTTTTAGAATGGAGGCGAGGAAGAAGTTCTTTAGCCAGAGGGTGGTGAATCTGTGGAATTTGTTGCCACAGGTTATGGAGGCTAAGTCATTGCATATATTTAAGGCAGAGGTAGATATATTCATGATTAGTCAGGGCATGAAGGGATATAGGGGGAAGGCAGGAGATTGGGGCTGAGAGGGAAAATTGGTCAGCCATGATGAAATGGCAGAGCAGACCTGATGGGCCGAATGGCCTAATTCTTCTCCTCTATCTTATGGTCTTATTTGCCACTAAGAAAACCAGCTAACATTACTCAACTTCTCTCAGCCAGTCACTGAACTGGACTTCATCTCATGTTCTTGACAAGAATTGCTTATTTATTTTTTATTATTATTTCTCTTTCTTTTTCTATTTGTGCAACTTGTTTTTTTTTCACATTAGTTGTTGTTTGCCCTGTTACGTGTGGTCATTCATTGATTCTATTGTATTTTTTTGTACTTACTGTTATTGCCCACAAGAAAGATTCTACAGGAAAGATGTAAATAGGGTTGAAAGAATAAAAGGATGTTGCTGGGTCTTGGGGATCTGAGTTATAAAGAAAGATTGAATAGGTTCAGACTTTATTCCCTGGAACGTAGAAGATTGAGGGGAGATTTGATAGAGGGATACCTAATTATGAGGGGTATAGATAGAGTAATTGGAAGCAGGCTTTTTCCACTGAGGTTGGGTGGGACTACAAATAGACGTCATGGGTTAAGGGTCAAAGGTGAAAAGTTTAAGGGGAACATGAGGAGAAACCTCTTCACTCAGAGGGTGGTGAGAGTGAGGAACGAGCTGCCAGCACAAGTGGTGCACGCCAGCTCAATTTCAACATTTAAGAGAAGCTTGCATAGGTACATGGATGGTAGGGGTGTGGGGGGCTACAGTCCCGGAGCAGGTAGATGGGTGTAGGCAATTTAAATGGCTCAGCACGGACTAGACAGGCCAAAGGGCTTGTTTCTGTGCTGGACTTTGCTATGGCTCTGTGGAAGTTTATCTGTATCCTTGAAGTCTTTATGAATTTGTAACTTTTGTAAAATGTATTGTGACAAAATGGAACCTGCAAGATCCCAGAGTGCTTTGCTGGTTTGGATGGAGGCTGCGTGTTTGTTTTATGACAGGGGAGTGTGTGTTTAAGTCAAGAGGAATGTCCTGACAAGAGAGAAAAACCGGACACAGCCTCTAAAGACAAATGGTCTGACTGAAGAACAAATATCAGGAACTAGAGACGGATGCAGATAACAGAGGAATATTATTGAATGGAACACTCTAATTGCTGTTCTCTGTAAAGCACATCGAAGTAGTTTGTTTGAGCTTCAAGATTGAAGCTATTCTCAAATGATAATGTGTAGCTTCCCTTGCAAGTAAATAATAAAATGCGCCTGTCATTTAATCCACTCTGAATTTGTTGTAGATTGTTATCAGAAAATCTAGCTGAATGGTACACAGTAACTCTATGACTCTAAAATGAATCTCAGGGTTGTACATGGAGCCATATATGTACTTTGATAATAAATTTACTTTGAACATACTTGCACTAGTCTCTTGTTCATTAATGGTACCTAATGGATACTCAGTGATCTTCAGCTTTTATAATCAGGGTGCTAAAATACCAACGAGAATAAAGTACACAACCGGGTGGATGCTCTGAGAACATAAACAAAATAATCAAGAAACTCTGAAAAACTTGAATGAAGGCAAATCAAAACGAGCTTGTTGGGCAAACGCAGTATGCTAATGCAACTCCACACTTCTGCCAAGTTAGCTGACAGTGAATCGCAAGAATCCACTCTCAATTTCAATTTTCAGAAAGACGCCAAGTCATAGCCACGGAATGACAGAGGCGTCGCTTCGCTTCCGGCCGCAGAAAAAGACGACAGAAAACTTTCTCAGAAGTGTGTGCAATGAACACACCAGCAGAGAAAGCCTCACTGGGATCGTTTCCGCGGATTTTCAGAGAGCCTTTGATAAAGTACCTCATGAGAGGTTACTCCGCAGGGGAGTAACTTGTGGAACTGGTGGGAGGTCACTATATTAGATTAAGAATTGGTTGCATTCCCAGAGGCAAGTCGCTGCTATTAATTACTGCGATTTGCTTCTAGACCTGCAAACAACGACACCCTGCAGGGATCAATGTTAGGACCATTGTTATTTAACTATTGTTATCATTAATGGTGGAAATAAGTAATAGGGGAATTATCTGGGAGTTTTTAGATCAACAGTTCCAATACAAACAAATAAGAGCTTTGCTTGGATTGCCAAGATTAGAAAATATACAACGATAACATATAATTGTGCTTGCACCCTTAATTTTTCTTTACTTGTATATTTACTTTTTTGTAGTGGTGCAGAACTGATTGTCCCCAAGAGCAGCCTCTTGAACCAAGGGGGATAACGTCACTCAATTTCACTTGCCCCATTACTGAAATGTTCCCACAACCTATGGACTCACCTTCAGGGACTCTTCACCTCATGCTCCTGACATTCGTTTCTTATTTATTTATTATTATTAATTCTCTCTTTTTTTGTATTTGCACCAGTGTGTTGCCTTTTGAGCACTGGTTCAACACACTAGTTGGTGTGGTCTTTTATTGAATCTATTGTGGTTGTTATTCAATTATGGATTTATTGAGTATGCCCGCAAGAAAATGAATCTCAAGGACAATACGTGTACTTTGATAATAAATTTACCTTGAACTTTTTGACGAACCTGCGGAGCCAAGGTGAGGCGAGAAAAGATCCAAGGCTTTTATCCATTTAAGAGCCGAGCCGAATTAGAGAGGTCTGATAACTCCGTGCAGCAGGAGCTGAGGACGAGGAAGGATCCGAGGCTCGATCGGTTTAAGAGCTGAGCTGAATTGGAAAGGTCGGTACAGGCTGAACTGAGGCGGTGGAGCACGAGGCCTAGGGCAAGGAACAACCTGAGGTCTGAATGGTTTAAGCACCGGGCCTGATTGAACTAGTCCGGCTGTCGGGGTCAGAGGTGAGGGACGGTCCAAACTGGCTTGCTGCTCCACAGGGGTTGCTGGACTGAGGCTGCGGCCTACAACCGGTGGACTTCTGGACCTGGGTGCTTGACAGCATCCTTTTGTTTTTAATGGGTTCTCTTGGGGTTCTTTGTCTCATGGTTGACTGCAAGAAGACAGATCTCAAGTTTGTATAAAGCATATGTACTCAGATAACAAAACGACCTTTGAACTTTGGTTGCGGAGCTACAAGTTTGTGCATCCTGAGGCCTAGCACCACCTTGACGGCCTTTCATCCATTCACTGCTGCTGGAAATCGTTTCAAGGTCTATGTTAAAGATTGATATTTGAAAAACCTGTTCAAACAGACCTAAGTAATATAAATCAAAAAATAATTTTCAAAGTTTACTTAAAAGTTCAGGTCAGCACAGTAGCATGGCAGTTAGGGCAACACTTTACAGAGAAGCTATCACCATTCAAGGATCAATTCCTGCCACCGCCTGTAAGGAGTTTGTATGTTAAAATGTTAATTGGAAGTACTTCTGCATAATTGTGTGTATTTATCATTTCTTTAAAAGCTTTCTTAAATCCGTGGGAAAGAGAGTTATGGCTTGTGAGCTTTGTTTCAAGTAATACTGAGCCCTGGATTTTGGTCTTGGTTTGTTCTCAATAACGTGAAACGATTTTTCAATGATTCAAAAATTCAAATACGTTTATTATGAAAGTACGAATGCAGTATACAACCCTGAGATTCGCCTTCCGCCACAGCCACCAAACAAAAAAACGTCATGGAACCATGACGGGAGGGGAGAGGCAGCGCAGCCCTCTGGTGAAAAATGATATCGTATCTGTTAAATAGGGACCGTGGACAATTCTGATTTGATGGAGAATGGACGTGAAAGCAGAGAGGAACATCTGGAGAAATTTCTGAAATGCTCGTTCGCTGCTGTCGTTACTGCGCGGTCGGGAATCTTTCGGAGGGTAGGCCTCAAAATCCCCGGCCTTGCCTGCGGTTGGCGACCAAGGTTGAGGTCGAATTGTTCAGACAGAGATGGCACTCAGTACTCGGTGTCGGAGGGCTGATCAGAGCTCGAAGTTTTCAGACGACTCAGAGTCAGACTGTGGTCGGCATGGCAGGGAGAGTTTTCTTCCTTCTCCCATCTGCGTGAGACGTGGGACATTTGAGAGACTTTGAACTTTTACTGTGCTCATGGACTTCTTCATCAAGTTATGGTATTGTTACAATGTTGTAACTATATGTTATAATTATGTGGTTTTGTCAGTTTTTTCAGTCTTGGCCTGTCCTGTGTTTTGAGATATCACACCGGAGGAATATTGTATAATTTCTTAATGCATGCATTACTAAATGACAATAAAAGAGGACTGCGTGTCTTCATAATCTAAAAAAAAGGAAAACATCAAACTACACCCTAACTTGCAAAAAAAAATCATGCAAATGGCAACAAAGAAAATGAGGTAAACCAACAGAGAATATAAAACACAAAATCAGAAGAATCCATATTCAGTTCAGCTGTTCATTACTTGCAGGCTGCCCCGATCAAAATTGCCAAAAATTACAATAGTACAAAAGGAATGGCCAGAAACCAGAAGCACATCATAACGTGAAGTACAGAGTACAATCCACACCACGCGTCGATTAAACCCTGCCCAGGACTCAGTCCAATCGACACCCTGCCTCGATTAAACCCTGCCCAGGACTCAGTCCAATCGACACCCTGCCTTGATTAAACCCTGCCCAGGACTCAGTCCAGTCGACACCCTGCCTCGATTAAACCCTGCCCAGGACTCAGTCCAATCGACACCCTGCCTCGATTAAACCCTGCCCAGGACTCAGTTCAATCGACACCCTGCCTTGATTAAACCCTGCCCAGGACTCAGTCCAATCGACACCCTGCCTTGATTAAACCCTGCCCAGGACTCAGTCCAGTCGACACCCTGCCTCGATTAAACCCTGCCCAGGACGCAGAGTCCAACCCACACACTGCATCGATTAAACCCTGCCCAGGACTCAGGACTGACAGCATTTAGAGGGGTGGGGGGAAGAGAGGGAGGAAGAAGGAGGAAGGGAGAGTGAGAGGGAGAAGGGGAGAGGGAGAACAGGAGGGGGAGAATGGGGAGGGGGAGAATGGGGAGGGGAAGAATGGGGAGGTGGGAGAGAGGGGAGGAGAGAGAGGCAGAGGGAGGAGAGAGGGAGGAGAGAGGGAACAGAGAGAAGAGAGAGGGAGGAGAGAGGGTGGAGAGACAGAGAGAGGATGGAGAGAGAGAGGGTGGAGAGAGATAGCTAGATAGAGAGAGATAGAGATAGATATATCTTTTGAATGTAGCATTCTTCCTTCAGGAGCAGTGAGCGAGAGGGAGAGGGAGAGAGAGATGCTCACGTTTCCAATGTAAATTCTGTAAGTTCAGCGGCAAGTAAAATATTTCAAAAGCATTAGCACAGCTTCTGAAAATACACTCATTGCGTAACCAATCCAGTACGAAGGATGCCCCAGTCAACCACTGAATTCCAGAGAATCAAACTCCCTCCTTGTTAGTAACTGTACAGAATACCAAGAGTTAATTATTTCACATTTTTCTCACAGTCCAGAATCTCAGACAGTCACATTCTTCATCCATTGTTTCCAGTTTAATTCAAGTTTAATTGTCATTCAACTGTACATGAATACAGCCAAATGAGGCAGTGTTACTCTGGGGTCAAGGTACAAAACACAGTACCAACAGTCACACACAGCACAAAGCACGCACAAGACAGCAAGCACAAATGGTGTCACAATCACACAATAAAAAAGTCAAAAACTCGCAGCTGTCAGTCCACAGCCAACCACAATAGAGTCTGTCTCCTGCCAATCAAACACTGCAGGGGTGGGGGGAGGCAGCACTGACTGGATGCCGCGCCATACCACCCCTGATAGAGCACACCGGCCCACAAATATTAAACCTATTTTAAATTAGGAACAGGCTGGTTGTGGTGGGTGTCCGAGGATCATCATCTTGTCAGAGTGGGGAGGCTTGTGAGTTCCTGAGATCCCAAGAGCAATGTCATCTGGCACCAAGGCCAATGGAGAGTCACGGAGCGACCCAACCAAGACTCAACGTTGGAGCTGGCAGAAGATGGTGACACATCACAACGGCAGTGAAGGTGGAGGAAGGAAGGCTCCCCGGCCATCTTGCACACCACGACTCTTGACCCCTGACCCCAATCTGTCAAGGTCCGGGAGGTCACTGCCCGTGCATCAGCCTCTCCAAGTTTAAACTAAATCACACACAGCCGTTCTCCATTCAGGTAATCCACCATAATACCAGATATTTGTTTCACAAGAATGACTCCAGGATTGAACTGCTTGTCATATGAAGAGCGTTTGATGGTTCTGGGCCTGTATTCACCAGAATACAGTGAGGGCTGACCTCACTGAAACCTATTGAATGTTGAAAGGCCTTGATAGAATGGATGTGGAGAGGATGGTTCCTATCTTGGAGGAGTCTAGGACCAGAATAGAGATGAGGAGGAATTTCTTTAGCCAGACAAATGTAACGGTCAGCTATATCGGCTCGTATTTATCTTGGGGAAACCCCGTCCGCCGCCCAGCCGTGTCTCCCGGTTGCGTCGGTTGCCAGCTGATTCGGTCTCAAACATCAATCATCAGCCAGCAGACAATGTACATTTTACAGATTACACTTTATAAATCTTACTAGGACTATGAGATTAATAGAGATACAATATAAAAGGAAAAGAAAAAGGTGCCGCCAGACTTAATCTCTTTGTGCACACAGTTGGAGCTCAGGACCTTCTTTCTTCACCCTGCGAACCACTCCGACCCCCTCGACTCGCAGCTCGGGACCGCCCTAAGTGATCGACCAGAGCGGTCCCAGCACGTCCGTCTTACTGTCCGGTCTCTCCCCCAAAAGCCCGCCAAAAAAACCGTTTCCCAGCCAGAATTCACCCCAAAAAAGAATAACATGGACACTCATTGGTTCACTCGCTCTCTTATCAATAACATAATCCAAACAAGCTGCAGCGAGAGAACCTTCTCAGCATTTAACATAACAAAGAAGCCATTTTGATTAACGTATGCAGTAACATAAAAGAAGAAACCCCTCACGCAGTGTTGAACCTGTGGAATTCATTGCACAGGAGGCCGAGTCGCTGGGTATATTTAAGGCAGCGGTTGATAGATTCTCAATTGGTTGGCGCATGAAGGGATACGAGGAGGAGATTGGGGCAGAGAGGAAAAATGGACCAGCCGTGACAAAATGGCCGAGCAGACTCAGTTGCCCAAATGGCCTCATTCTGCTCCGAAATCTTACGGCCTTATACGTGGATCCCAGCTCAGTCCCTACAGCCAGCCGAGGACCCACCAATAGACAGGCCCTTAGAAGAACATCGTACTCGACTTGAATGATTGCAATCTTATTAAAGTGGTCGGGGAGGGGGGTGGTGGAATGAGCAATCAACAAGAAACTTGAAAGGTCTTGAGGTAAACAGTGAAAGAGAATGCAGGAAAGATTGAAATAAAGAAGAAAATTTACAACAAGGGAACTAATAATTATAGAATGGGGCAATTGAAGTTGCTAAGCCATGAAGTGAAATGAAATCCTGTTAAAAGCAAATTAAACTGTCTGCACAACAAAAGAGAATCTGGAATAGCAACAAGAGGACTGGCGGCAACTGTGCCAGGATGCAGTAATGATTACTGAAACATGGTTACAGAAAATTCAGAACCAAAGATTAAACACTCTTCAACACACAATATGTTTCGTAAAGAGAGAGGGGAGGATTAAAGTGAAGAGAAGGAATGGCAATGTGTTGGGGAAGCGTAATACCGGGAGGAACCTAGAATGCCCCTCCCAGGAAGAGAATGGTGGAATTTGTATGGGGAGAAGTAAAAGCAGAATCGTTCGTAATAATCTTTTTGACAAGGTGACGGGAGAGATTGATGTGAGGAGCGGAGTTGTCGACACTAAGGTTTTCTTTTCTTCCATTTTTACGTTGTTAAAATTGCCCAAGTCTTTTTAGTTTAGTTGATTAATTCTGTTTAGAGTAGTTTTTTTTGGGGGGTGGGGTTTATTTCTCTTTTTTTCTTTTTTCTCCAGTTTTTTTTTTGCCCTGTATCATTCATTGCTATCCTACACGAATGGGAGTTTTGTCAATTTATACTATTTGGTTTTATAATTACTCATCTTAAGTATAACAATGTAATTTCCAACAATTTTGTATTATTGCTATGTTACGTTTATATTTTATGAAACTAATAAAAAGATTGAAAAAGAAAGAAAGAGGTTGATGAGGGGTAGGGCAGTGGATGTTGTCTACATGGATTTTGGTAAGGCGTTTGACAAAGTCTTTCATGGAAGGCTAATCCGGAAGATGAAGATGAATGGGACTCGTGCCAAATTGGATTCAGAACTGGCTTGCGCAGAGAAGGCAGAGGGTAGTGGTTCGAGGGACTTATTCGAGCTGAAGGTCTGTAATCAGTGGTCCGCCGCAAAGATCTGTGCCGGGACGGGACCTCCGCTGTCACTGTTTGACCCTGGATGAAAATGGAGATGGGTGGGTGAGTAAGCTTGTGGGTGATGCCACGACTGTAGGAGTTGTGGGAGTGTATGTCGAAGACTGGCAAAGAATACAGCATGATATACAATAGATTAGTTGCACATATGGGCTGAGAAATGGCAGATGGAGTTTAACCCAGGTAAGTGTGACGTGTTGCACCTCAGTAGGGCAAACGCAAGGAGACAGTATACTGTTCAGGGCAAGGTCCTTGAGAGTTGCTCAGCAGAGAGCAGACATCCCACCTCTCCCGGAACTTCCGGGAGTCTCCCGCATATCAATAGTGGCTCCCTGATGCCCGCAAATTATATACAATATCACGGAAGTCAATTTTTTTTGAGAGCGAGCGAGCGAGAGAAAGCAAGAGAGAGCGTGAGAGCGACCACGAGAGAGAGCACGCAGGCGAGAAAGAAAGCAAGCGAGAGCGCGAGAGAGCGCAAGAGCGACCACAAGAGAGAGAGAGAGCGAGAGCGAGAGCACGCCATGGCAGAGTGTTCCAAAAAAAGAAAATATAAAACGCACGTCACCCCAGACTACACTAAAGTGTACCCCTGCCTAATAGGGGTCAAAAATAATGACAGTGTTGCTCGCTGCACTGTTTGCAACAGTGACTTTTCTATTGCCCATGGTGGGTTAAGATTGTAAAAGACGTGTTGAGGTGAGTTTAACAGGTGTCATTCGTTCATTAGCATAGCTAACGTTATTTAAACTAGCTGGCTAGCTGCTAAGGAGCTACTCTATTGCAGACATCCCACCTCTCCCGGAAGTTCCGGGAGTCTCCCGCAAAATGATGATGCTACCTCCCCGAAATGAGATTTTGCAGGGTGGGATGTCTGAGAGAGATCTCGGGATCCAAGTTCAAAGCTCCTTGAAAGTGGCCATATGGGTCAATAAGGCGGTTAAGAAGGCTTACGGAATGCTTGCTTTTATTGGTCGAGGCATTGAGTTCAAAAGTCAGGAGGTTATGTTGCAACTTAAAAACCTCTGGTTAGGCCACATTTGCAGTATTGCATACAGTTCTGGTCGCCTCACTATAGGACAGATGTCGAGATTTTGGAGAGGGTGCAAAAGAGGTTTACCAGGATGCTGCCTGGTTTAGAGGGCGTGTGCTATCACGAGAGGCTGGACAAACTTGAGTTGTTTTCTCTGGAGTGTCAGAGACAGAGGGGAGATCTGATAGAGGTTTACAAGATTATGAGAGGCATAGATAGAGTGGACAGAGAGTATCTGTTTCCAAGGGCTGAAATGTCTAGTGCCAGAGGGCGTGCATTGAAGGTGAGAGGGGCAGGTTCAGGGGGATGTGAGGGGTAATTTTTTTCACTCAGAGTGTCCTAGATGCCTGGGAGTGCACATCAAGGAGGAATGTGATTATAAGATTGTAGAAAATAAAGCAAAGCAGATCCAGCAAGACAAAATGGTGAAACAATAGAAGACGCTCAAAGATAATTATAGAGAAAATTAAGATGATGAAAAATTATTTTCATGGGTTAGGAAGATAAATAATGCAACAGTATTGGCAAACAATAACGTGGAATTATCACTGGTGACATTGAAAACAACTTTCAGCAGATTGCAGGGAAAATATAGTACTGTACATACGTTTAAAAAAAATCTGTAAAGTTCAAAGTTCATTTATTTTCAAAGTATGTGTATACTATCTTATCTCCTTGCAGGCCACGAAACAAAGAAGCCCACAAGAACCCATTAAAAAAAAGACCGCCAAACACCCAGAGGGAGAGAAAAAGAATAAATTGTGCAAAAAATAAACGCAAGTAAATGGCGTTCTGAACTGAAGTCCCCAAAATGTCGGTCCACCGAGCCTAACTTCAGTGCAGGGCCGAGTAAACGTGTCACGGAGCAGTGAGTTGAATCAGCCTGCCCCTTGCCTCTGGCGCCAACGCCTAAATTGTTATCCAGACCTCAGGTTCAGTTGCTTTGGCACAGTCTGTGGCCTGGACCCCGCCGCCTCAGTTTGGCCTGTACCTGACTTTTCCCATTCGGACCGGTGCTTCAATCATCGTCCACAGCTCGGGCCCGGTTGCTCCAGTACGTGGTGGTGGCCTGGATCCACACTCCACACCTCCACCAAGCCTCGATTCGGCCTGTACCCGACCTGTTTGGGCAGGCCTCGCCTCGCCTGAGTGCTGCCACATAGAACGGCCTCCGAGTCTAAATGGAAGCTACAAGCTGTGGTTTACAAAGATGCTTTCAAAACTGATGAAGCAAAACGCTTCTAAATATCAGAAAAAAAATTATTATAAAGAGCAGTCAACAGAAAAACTAGATAAAATCAATATTTGGTGTGACCACCCTTCACCTTTAAAACGGCACCAACTCTCTTGAGGTACTCTGGCGTGCGGTTTTGTAAGAAAATCGCCCGGTAGGTTGCTCCAAGCATCTTGGAGAACTTGCCACAGTTCTGCAGAATTCTGGCCGTCTCACTTGCTTCTGTCTCTCCACCTAATCCAAGACAGCCTTGATGATGTTGAGATCAGGGCTGTGTGATGGCTGTACCATCTGAAGCCAAATAAAAAATTCAAGGGTGTGTCAGACTTTTGCATAGTACTGTATGTTCCACTCAAAATGCACGTGAGTACACGAATACTGAAGAACACACACGACATGCTGGAGGAACTCAACAGGCCAGGCAGCATCTATGGAAAAGAGCAAACAGTCGCCGTTTCAGGTCTCCTGCTGAAGGGCCTCGGCCTGGATGTCGACTGTTCGCCCTTTTCCATGGATGCTGCCTGGCCTGCTGAGTTCCTCCAGCATTTTGTGTGTGTTGCTTTGGATTTCCAGCACCTGCAGACTTTCTCTCATTTAATCAGGGTGAGGAAAGACGTCCTAATAATGATTATGAAAAGACAATAGACAATAGGTGCAGGAGTAGGCCATTCGGCCCTTCGAGCCAGCACCGTCATTCACTGTGATCATGGCTGATCATCCACAATCAATATCCAGTTCCTGCCTTATCCCCATAACCTTTGATTCCGCTATCTTTAAGAGCTCTATCCATCTCCTTCTTGAAAGCATCCAGAGACTTGGCCTCCACAGCCTTCTGGGATTAGGAGGCAAGAAAAAAAAAATTAAGGGCTGCCGGCAATGGTGGTGGAGGCGGATACGATAGGGTCTTTTAAGAGACTTTTAGATTGATACATGGAGCTCAGAAAAATGGAGGGCTATGGGGAAGTCTAGTGATTCCTAAGGTAGGGACATGTTCGGCACAACTTTGTGGGCCGAAGGGCCTGTATTGTGCTGTAGGTTTTCTATGTTTCTATGTGGTAAAGAGCAGACATGAAATTGTCAAGAAATACTATTAAAAAGGAAAGCTAGCGTGGGAATAGGGTGATTAAGGATAGACGGCATAATACCTCAGTAAAAATAGATGGCAGAAATATTAAATCATTATTGTGCTTTGCATTTACGGGGAACGTAGAAAAATGAACATTGCACTGGATGTTGAAATGGGGAAATTTATAAAATTAAATAAACCAGTCACAACGCGCAAAACATCTGTTCTGGATGGATTGCACCTATGCATCTTAAAAGAACCTAGGGAGCAGAGAGCAGAAGCCGTTTATTGCACCGATTTAAAATTTTGTTTGAAAAATATCTACTGCCAAAGGTTAGCTAACATGGTAGCTAATAACGGATGTCACCTCTTTGAGGCATTGCTCCTTGAAGATGTGCTGGATACTACGGAGGCTGGTACCCATGATGGAGCTGACTGAGTTTACAACTCTCTGCGGCTTATTTCGATCCTGTGCAGTAGCCCCCTCACCCCTCCCCATACTAGAAGGTGATGCAGCCAGTTGGAATGTTCCCCATGGTACATCTGTAGAAATTTACTGGTGTTCTAGGTGACATCCCAAATCTCCTCAAACTCCTCATCAAATATAGCCGCTCTCATGCCTTCTTGTAGCCGTGTCGATATGTTGGGCCCAGGATCAACCCTCACAGATGTTATGAAGAGTGCAGGAAAGTAGAGCTACTAGGACTTGATGTTTCAATCCCTGTGGTAAGTCGGCACTCTTGATGTTGGCAGTGGGCTTGGAGTGGTGACAAGGAGGGAGGGTAGGTACGTCATCAGGGTCATCAGGTGGGCACCCTCCTTCTTTGACGTTTCATTGGTAAGCCCACGATGTCTCCAGAGGGCTCAACGGTGCTACCTGGCGTCCCAGCTACAACCCCCTCAGTTCCATACCCTTTATCTTGCAGCCCAGTTGTTGTCTTTCCTTTCTGGGCAACTTCAGTTGCCAGTTCAGAGTACTTGGTCTTTTTCCTCTCATAAGCTTCTTCGACACCAGCTTCCCATAGTACTGTCAATTCCACAACATACGCCAGCTTGGCTGTTGTGGACCACAGGACCATGCCTGGCCGGAGTGTCGTAGCCTCAATGTCTGGGGGAAACACAAGCTTTTTTTCCAAGTTCACGTCCATTTTAGAGTGCTCTCTATGGTACATCTGTAGAAATTTACTGGTGTTCTAGGTGACATCCCAAATCTCCTCAAACTCCTCATGAAATATAGCCGCTCTCATGCTTTCTTTGTAGCCGTGTCGATATGTTGGGCCCAAGATCAACCCTCAGAGATGCTATGAAGAGTGCAGGGAAGAGTTACAATGAAGACAAGAGAATTGAGAGGGTGTACATATCAGGTACGGGTGAACAGCCTGAAAGAAGTCTGCGGCGTGATGATGAAAATTGATTCGGGTGATGAAAGGTTTCAATAGAATAAAGACTAGGTTTAGACAGAATGATAGAAGCGGCCCAGAGCATATTGATACGGCGGGGCCCGAGTTTCGGGGGACAACCCAGTGCTTGGTATATTTAAACGCCGGGCCAGAGGGACTGAAACAGCGAGGTGTGGCGACCAGAGGTGGGGGGGTCGAGCCGCTTCGGCTCCGCGACATTTTACTCTGTTCTCCTCGGCACCGAGGCTGAGGCGGTGCCGTGCCGCGTCTGCTCCAGGCTTCATGTCTGTGAGTTTCGCGGCGATTTCTCTCTGTGTGATGGACAGGGACTGAGCTGATGGGCCCACTCCAGCTGGCTGTATTAAATAAACTTTGTTCTGTGCCAATAACCTGCCCCTGTGTCACACTGGCCCACTCCAACACAGGCCGCTCCCACAAGTGTTCCAGGAGAAAGTGGCACCAGTGAACCATGTGACTTAAGGCGACATCCTCCAGACGGTACACAAAACTACTTCTTTCACTCCTTTTACCTCTCCTTTTTCTTTCAAATGCGGCACTGCTACCGCCGGAGCCCGTGATCTACATTTTGGTGGTGGTGTGCTTTCAGACCGATTGAGCGAACTGACGCTTTGCGAGGGTGCTCGGGGGTGTTTCAAGCGAAGCCCGGAGACAGGGGGGCGAGCCCATGATCGACTCCATTTCTCTCCCATCTTGCCGATTGAAGCGCAGAGGAACATTGAAAGCATCAAGACGAGCCCGTGTCCAGTGCCGTCTAGCTGCCTTGCGCTCGCTAGCGCTGGAGGAACATGTCTGCGTGTGACAGTCTCTCTTTCCCTCTCGCTCACTGCTCCATGAAGAAGGATCCTGCATTCAAATGGCCTCTCTCTCGCTCCATGCTGCTGAAGTACTAGGTCTTGGGCAGGGTTTAATCGATGCGGTTTGCGGATTGAATTCCGTAGTTCACGTTATGATGTGTTTCTGGTTTCTGGTCACTCCTTTTTCTCTTGCTAACTTGAGTGCTTTGATTGGAGCAGTCTGCAGATGATTACAAGCGACACAGCAGTAGGTCGAACAGAACTGAGTATGCCTAGATTATTTTGATTTCGTGTTTTATATTTTGTGTTTTCCTCTTTATTTGCCATTTGCACAATTTGATATTTTTTGTGTGTGTGGGGAGGGGGGAGGTTGATGCTTTTCTTTGCACAGGTTCCATGGTTTTCTTTGATTCGTGACTATCTGGAGAAGACAAATCTCAGGGTTGTATACTGCATACCTACTTTGATAATAAATGTATTTGAATCTTTAAACCTTTGAAGAATCATTTCACATTATTGAGAACAAACCATTTCATCAAGAACACAAGCCAGGGCTCAGCACTACTTGAAATGAAGCTCACAATTTTGTATACCTCTATCAAATCTCTCCTCATTCCCCTGCGCTCCAGGGGATAGAGTCCAAACCTATTCAACCTTTCTCTATTACTCAGGTAGTTCTAACTACCAGAAATTATACAACGTTAGTACAATAACTCAATTCAATTTAATTCTAGTTTAATTGTCATTCAACCATACATAAATACCTATGAATACAGCCAAACAAGATAGCATTACTTCGGGGTCAAGGTACAAAACAGAATACCAACATTCACACACAGCACAAAGCACATACAGCACATTCAAGATGGCAAGCACATAAACATATCAGTAAAATACAGTTAGACGGAAAATAGTCCAGACCCAGAGTCCACGAATGCCGTAGAAATCTGCGGTCGAACACAATACAGCTTGCCTTCTGCCGAGCAAACATTGGGGGGCAGCACTGACCCCAGCCTGAATGCCACGCCACGCCGACGCTGGTGGAGCACACCGGCTCACACGCCTCTCTTCTGGCGGCTGATGGTGCGTTCAAAGCGAGCAAATTCTACCTTGAGATGCAGTCGTTAAAAACACAGTCAAGGGATGGGGACAAACTGTTGTGAAGCCCCAGGCAGTGCCATTTTTAGCACACGTTTTAAAAGGCCAATTAATTTCCATCTTTGCGCAGTTCAAAACCTACAAATTTAAAAAGGTATGCCCAACCACTTCAAATATTTACGCTCCCAACTACCACCTGCATTTTCCACACACACAGCACAAAACGGCTTGAAATTGCGATTGGTCTTTCCTTGTCTGAAGTTAAATCCACATAACACATCCCACAGCTTGGTTCAATATTTGATATTCTGGGATATTAAAGGCTTTGAGTGGTCAGCACCCATTCTGCCTTTTTGACAGAGTCCTACCACCGGCTTTTACTGTGGGCTGACTTGTGTTCGTCTTCCCGACGGGGAAGAGGAAAAGACCGTCTTCAATTTCCGACGTGCCGATCCATGGCCTCCTCTTGTGCCAAGGCGAGGCTGCCCTCAGAGTGGAGGAGCATCAACTTGTATTCCACCTGGGTACCCTCCAACTTGATGGCATGACTATCAATTGCTCCTTCTGGTGAACAAAAATCACACCCCCCCCCCCTCAATTCCTCAGTCTGACCTTCAACTTCTTCTCACCTCCTCCTTCCCTTTCTCCTATTGTCCACTCTCCCCTCCTATCAGATTCTTTCTTCTCCAGCCCTTGACTTGGCTTCACCTATCACCTTCCAGGTAGGCTCTTACCCCTCCCACACCTTTTAATTCAGGCACCTCGCCCCCTCCCGCTCCGTCCTGAGGAAGAGTCTCGGCCTTAAACGTCGACTGTTCACTCTTTTCCACAGATGCTGCCTAGCCTGCAAAGTTCCTCCGGCATTTTGTGCGTGTTGCTTTGGACTTCCAGCACCTGCGTTTTTTTTTAAATTGTGTTTGCAACTTAACTTTCTCCGGTTAACTCTGAGATCGCTGTGGGATGCTGACTGACAGCCAGGGGCTCAGATGTGCATTGGCTTCTGCTTCTATGCAATTCAAGGTCTCGAGCCTCTGCCAGTGCTTGCGTCTGATCTGTCGCTCTGCGAGTCGTGGGGGGGGGGGGGAGAATGATGCGCTTCACTGCACATTTGGGTGCACGACCTCTTCAATCGTCTGGCCAATGCAAATCTAACAGTCGGTGGAGAAGTTGCGGAAACTTTGGTGTAGTGGATGGATTGGAGTACCTAATATATTTGTTCTCTCTCTGCTTTGTAATCTGTGTGGTGTGTTTATTACAGTAACTAGCCACATTAGTAGGGTCATGGTTAAAGTGAAGAGAATAAGTTTCGTATCCTTGCTTATTTCATGGCAGTTTCTAGCTGGGGACCGGCGGAGGTTATATCTTTCGGCTGACCATTTTATATCATTGAGTAATGCTTAGCTTACATTTGGAAATGCTTCAAGATTGCATGTTTGCCAACTGCTAATGAAGGATGTGATGCTTTGGAGCAATCATTTCTTTGGAGCCAAGGATGCAGGTGTTACAACCCTCGTGGCAGTCTAGGCTAGCGGCAACTGTTTCGTTTTGATTTTGGATTCACTTTGCCACTGCACCCAGGCTCGGTATAGTGCAGAAAAACTAGCAGGCTGTCGGAAAAAAATCATACTGAAGATGATCATGGGGAAATTCATCGAAATCACTCTTAAACAGGGGCTCCCAGCCTGGGGTCCACAGGCCCCCTTGCTTAACGGTATTGGCCAGAAACCCCTGGGAGCCTTTGCTTTTAAACAAGAGTGCTGTCCTCCTGCTCGCTGCTCCCAGTTAAGCAACGCTTGCTGGAGGAACTCAAAAAGTCAGGAGGGAGCTAAACAGTCAATGTTTCAGGCCAACACCCTACATCACTAGAAGGTTGGAGGGGAAGGGGGAGGAGTACAAGATGGCAGGTGATAGGTAAGACCAGGAGAGGATGAAGATGAATGAGTGGGGGGGAGGTGGGATGAAGTAAGAAGCTGGGAGGTGATAGGCTGAAGAGATAAAAGGCTGAAGAAGGAGGAATCTGATAGGAGAGGAGAGTGGACTAAGGAAAAAGAAGGCCAAGAGGAGGGGAAAATTTAATGTTTTCATCTTCTGTGTTTTTGCCCATTCTTTGCAGGGGGGGGAGGGGTTGATATTTCTGTTGCTGTTGCAAGATTTGTCTTTTACGCAAATGTTCTTGATGCCATTTACATGATTTGTTTTTTTTTTGCATGTGGGAGGGGGTTTGATGTTCTTCTTACCATTCGCGTGATTTATTTTCGTGCGTGTGTGTGGGGGGGGGGTGATATTTTTCTCTTGACTGGTTTCCACGGTTTTCTTTGTTTCATGGCTATCTGGAGAAGGCAAATCTCAGAGTTGTATACTGCATACACACTTTGATAATCAATGTATCTCGAACCAGTGGGAGGTGATGGGCAGGCAATGTCTCACCCATCACCGGCCAGCTCGAACTCCTTTTCCCTCGCCCCATTTTCTAATCATGGCTTCTGCCTCCTTCCTTTCCAGCCCCATCTGAAACAATGACTATTGGTGAATCTATGGAATTTGTTGCCACGGGCAGCAGTGGAGGCCAAGTCATTGGGTGTATTTAAGGCAGAGACTGATAGGTATCTGAGTAGCCAGGGCATCAAAGGTTATGATGAGAAGGCGGGGGAGTGGGGCTAAATGGGAGAATGGGTCAGCTCATGATAAAATGGCGGAGCAGATTCGATGGGCCGAATGGCCGACTTCTGCTCCTTTGTCTTATGGTCTATTTATTCCCCTCCGCAGATGCCCGACTTGCCGAGTTCCTCCAGCGTTTTGTGTGGGTGGCTCAAGATTTCCAGCATCCGTGCAATCTCTTGAGTCCAAGACCCTTCTTAACCTCATACCTCTATACTTCCTCAAGCCTTACAACCCCCAGACCTTTGCCCTCTTTCAAGTTCTGTACGTAATTGCTCACAGCCGACGGCAATGCCTGGGTTCCAATCTCTAGAATTTTCCCCAAAGTCTCTCCATGTCCCTACTCCCTTCAAAATTTAACTTGACCATGTCTGTCCTTTCCTAATAATTACCCTCCCTATAATATCTTTGATATGCCACAGGTACTATATAACTAGAAGACATCGTTATACAAGAAAAATTCCTTGCAAACCAATATGAATCTTGTTGAGTGAATCATTTACTGTCGCCTGCCCCCCAAATGACCTTCTAAAACTCTCTGCCTGACGGAACAATGTTGTTCCTTTCAGATTTTTACAGACTAATACATTTGTTCACAGTTTTCAATGGACAACGCACGTTCAGATTCCAAACGCAGGACAGTTTTGTTCAAAGATAAGGCCTTTATTGTTGGGCACAGAAGATCACCAGCAGACCCTCTGCAAGCATTATCCCCAACCAGTCGGTCTCCAGGGTCGAGACAGAACGTGCATTATACCCGAGGCTGGGTGATGGCGTAGTACTCCAGAGAGTTTCACCATTGATTAAGGGACTGTATAGAGTAGCCAGTGTAACTGGGGTCAATATGGTACTGCAGTAGCCTCCTCAGAGTTTGTTTCCTGTTCCCTCTCCTTCGCTTTCCCGGTCAAACCACGGATGCAGACTCAGTTCAAGCTGTAGTCGAATGCTGTGGGGCAATTATCTGACCAGTTTTCAATAAGATGGGTCAATAGTTCAGAGTGCAATTTCCAAAAGGACAATATATACGGTAGAAGTCTTGTTTATGAAAAATGCAGTCGACGTACTTAACTGTCCGGAAACATTAATCAATAAAGATTAACACCACAAAGAAAGTTTTTTGGCACATGGACCTTCATAAATCAAAGTATTGAAAACTAAAGAAATTTGGCCTGTCCCCTAAAACCCTCACTAATTTTTATAGATGCACTGTAGAGAGCATTCTTCTAGGGTGCATCACAACCTGGTATGGAAGTTGTCCTGTCCAAGACCGGAAGAAGCTGCAGAAGATGGTGAACACGGCGCAGCACATCACACAAACCAATCTTCCGTCCGTGGACTCACTTTACACCGCACGCTGTCGGAGCAGTGCTGCCAGGATAATTAAGGACACGACCCACCCAGCCAACAGACTTTTTGTCCCTCTTCCCTCCGGGAGAAGGCTCAGGAGCTTGAAGACTCGTACGGCCAGATTTGGGAACAGCTTCTTTCCAACTGTGATAAGACTGCTGAACGGATCCTGACCCGGATCTGGGCCGTACCCTCCAAATATCCGGACCTGCCTTTTTGGCACTACCTTACTTCCCATTTTTCTATTTTCTATTTATGATGTATAATTTAAATGTTTAATATTTATTAATTTTAACTATTTTTAATGTTTAATATTTGTAATCCCGGGACTGTGAAGCACAGATTCAAATATCGCTGTAATGATTGTACGTTCTAGTACTAATTGTTTGGCGACAATAAAGTACAAAGTATTGAATACAGGAGATGGGAGGTGACATTGAGGTTGTAAAAGACATTGGCGAGGCCTAATTTGGAGCATTTGGTCACCTACTTACGGGAAAGATGAGATTGAAAGAGCGCAGAGAACATTTACAAGGATGTCACCGGGTCTGGAGAGATTGAATAGGTTAGGACTTCATTCTTTAGAATGTAGAAAATCGAGAGATTTGATAGAGGGATACGAAATTATGAGGGGTACATCCAAGCAGGCTTTTTCCACCGAGGTTGGGTGGGACAAAAACCAGTGCTCATAGTTTGAGGGTGAAAGGTGAAAAGTTTAAGGGGAACATGAGGGGGGAACTCTTGCCTCGGAGGGGTGTGAGAGTGTGGAGCGAGCTGCCAGTGCGGAGCGAGCTGCCAGTGCAAGTGGTGCATGCGAACTCCTCAACGTTTAAGAAAAGTTTGAATAGGTACATGGATGGTAGAGGTATGGAGGGCTGTGGGAGTAGGCAGTTTAAATGGTTCCGCACAGACTAGACAGGCCAAAGGGGTTTTTTTTGCTATGCTGTACTCTTCTACGACTCTGTGACTCTAATATAGTTGGCAAAGCAATTGTAGAACTTAGTAAAGCAATTGCAGAACTCAAAGCCACACTCAACCACTTCCCTGTCCAACATAGAACTGAGTAAGCACAACCCTTAATGAAAAATCTAGTATGTATTTCTTAAATTTTACAGTAATAATGAAATCCTTAATAAGACCATAACATATAGGAGCAGAATTAGGCCATTTGGTCCATTGAGTCTGCTCTGCTATTTCATCATGGCTGATCTGCTTTCCCTCTCAGCCCCAGTCTCCTGCCTTCCCCCCGTACCCCTTCATTCCCTGACCAGTCAAGAATCTATCAACCTCTGCTTTAAATATACATAAAGACTCGGCCTCCATAACCGCCTGTGGCAATGCAGTCTACAGATTCACCCCTCTCTGGTTGAAGAAATTCCTCCTCATCTCTGTTAGAAAAGGACATCGCTCTAGAGTTCATACTGAGGCTGTGTGCCCTGGTCTTAGACTCTCCCACCACAGCAAACATCCTCTCCGCATCCACTCTATCAAGACCTTTCACCATTCAATAGATTTCAGTGAGGTCACCCCTCATTTTTCTGAATTCCAGTGAATACAGGCCCAGAGCCATCAAATGCTCTTCATATATCAAGCCCTTCAATCCTGGAAACACCTCCTGTGAACCTCCTTTGAACCCTCTCCAATATCAGCACCTCCTTTTTTAAGAGAAGGGGCCTAAAACTGCTCACAATACTCCAAGTAAGGCCTCACCTATGCTTTATAGGGTGTCAACATTACATCCTTGCTTCTAAATTCTAGTCCCCTCAAAATGAATGCTAACATCGCATTTGCTTTCCTCAACGCAGACTCAACCTGCAAATTAACCATTTGGCAATCCTATACAAGGACTCTCAAGTCCCTTTGCACTTGCATGAAGAGATTTTACCCATTATTCATACCCTGAAATGGCCTAAAAAAACAAATACTCCTGTTACGATTTTGTAACGTACCAGCAGTAAGAGATGACAAATTGAGTCAGGTTTTAATACTAAAACCATTATATTTATTTACATCTACTCAAAAATATAGAAAATTAAATAAACTACTTTCTTAAACAGAAGTTAACAATCTTATGCGTCTATAGCTCCCAAACAGTCAAACTTAGAACCTGTTCTTAACAAATCTTACTCAAGCACAGTCTTAAAGTGGCAGGTCAGAGAGTCCCAGTAATTCATGAAATAGGTGAGAGCAGACAATTGTGGATTCACAATGCAGCAACAAGGCGATCACGACAAATTCCAAGGATTCCATGGCTAGCGAACAAAGAAGCAGTTACCGAAGATCCCAGCCGAGGAATACTGTTGTGAGGTCCATGAAGAGCGATTTCACAAAGTGACTATCACGAAATCCACACCCATGGATCATACGAAGGACAGACACGTCTCCACAATGCACAGTGTGCCACTGATTAACCCAATCCTTTGGGTATGGGTAAGCATTAGACATTACCCTTCTCACAAGACAAAGGAGCAGAAGTAGGCCATTCGGCCCATCGAGTCTGCTCCGCAGCTCCCCCATGAGCTAAACTATTCACCCATCTAGTTCCAATTTCCGACTTTTTCCCCATATCCCTTGATACCCTGACTAATTAGATACCTGTCAATCTCCTCCTTAAACATCCTCAACGATCGGGCCTCCACAGCCATATGTGGCAACGAATTCCACAAATCCACGACCCTCTGGCTAAAAAAATTTCTCCTCATCTCTGTTTTAACTGGGTACCCTCTAATTCTAAGACTATGGCTTCTTGTCCTGGACTCACCCATCAAGGGAAACAACCTTTCCACATCTACTCTGTCCAACCCTTTCAACATTCGAAACGTTTCTATGAGATCCCCTCTCATTCTTCTATACTCCAATGAATACAATCCAAGAGCCGACAGACACTCCTCATATGTTAGCCCCTGCATTCCAGGAATCATCCTCGTAAATCTTCTCTGAACTCTCTCCAACATCAGTACATCCTTTCCAAGATAGGGGGCCCAAAACTGCACACAGTATTCCAAATGAGGTCTCACTAATGCCCCATAGAGCCTCATCAACACCTCCTTACTCTTATACACTATTCCTCTTGAAATGAATGCCAACATAGCATTCGCTTTCCTTACCGCCGGTCCAACTTGGTGGTTGACCTTCAGGGTATCCTGCACGAGGACCCCCAAGTCCCTTTGCACTTCCGATTTTTGAATTTTCTCCCCATCTAAATAATAATCTGCCCGATTATTTCTTCTTCCGAAATGTACAACCGTACATTTGTCAACGTTGTATCTCATCTGCCATTTCTTTGCCCACTCTCCTAAACTGACTAAGTCTCTCTGCAACCTTTCCGTTTCCATTTTCTCGATCGTGAGCTGTTCCCGGATAGCTCGAAGCCTGTGATCTTCACTCTCTCTCTCTTTCCTTCGACTCCTTCTCAGCACTTATGCCCACATTACTTTGATACCGTCGGCACACGTCATAAGGTAACGCTCACAGAAATGAAACTTTGGACTCCCAGGAACAAAACTGGGGACATGTAACGCCACGCGGTAAACGAAACTATGGACTCTAGGAAAACGAAACTGTGGACACGTAACACTCCTTTTAATAATATAACATTTTTCAGTCAGCTTCTTGCATTTTGTGGGCATTGTTACCTCAGTTAATTAGGGTGGCTAATTCATGTTGGATGCACTCCTGCTGGCTTTAGCACGTTTTCCTGCCTTGCCTCCAAGAGGACCACATCCTTGTCCAAGGGTTGGGAAGTTTGTGTGCCTCAGTGACCCAGAGAGCTCTGTCGGCCTGAGTCTGGGCTTTATGCTTTGGCTCTTGGTAGGGTCACTCACGCCAAACAGGTCAAAGGTTAGAGGTCAGACTGAGAGTGGTCCACCGGTCCTCCGGGTTCAGGGCTAACAACCCTGACTGCTCAAACAAAACTGTTACAGAAACAGATTCTTTTTTCTGTAGCCACAAAATTAACACATTTCACAGCAAGCTGATGATATTAAACCTGATGCTGATGTATCTTCCTGCCTCTGAACGGCCAATAAGGCTTTTCATCCCGCTATCAATAATCTCCAGGTTAACAAGTCGGCCAGTGAAAATGGGGGCTATAGCTACAACGTGTTTTAATGCCACTTAGAGGATCGCTCTGCTACACAGAACATTTAGGTCATGCCCTGGTTCTTATTTTTACTGTAATGCTGTATGTATCTCATTTTGGCAGTTCTGTGAGAGCTGCTTGTCTTCAGCTTGTTTGGAAGATAAGAGATGAGGAGAAATGTGTGCCGTCCAATTAGGATGGCTGCATTAAGGGGAGGTTTCTCTGGCGAGGGACACTAAGCTTTGGAGCTTTTGTTCGAGAGGAGATGAAGAGAGAAGACGCTGGGGAGAACCATTTGAGGCGTACGATCCGGTGGGAGACCCATTTGTTCGAGATGAATTGCGAGCGACGTTCAGGAGGTGGTGCGTGCTTTCACGTTGACCGAGGGCCCGGTGGGTGAGTGATGGAGAAGTCCAAGATGAGCTCCAACTTGTGCACATTTGACTGTTTAATTAGAATGGGTCCTTTTCTTTTTGTTATTCTTTACTAGCCCTTCAGTTAAGATTCATAGTTATAATTCCTTTAATTGTATGCAGTGTGCTGTCTGTTATTTCCTGGCATTACTTTGCAAATGGGCAGCGAATGACACAGCATCCACACAAACCGGGGTTTGGGGTGGGAGCGAGCGAGCCTCAATCTCACGAGTTTGCCAGAGGGCGTCTTCCCTAGACTTACGCAGCCAAGGAAAACCAGGGTGTTTCATATATTTTTTATATATATTTCGGACACTTCTGAGGAAAATATTAACTATGCGGGAGAGAAACCAAAGCAACAGAGTTCCAGCAAGGACTGAAATAACAATACAGCAAGTCACAGAGCTGTTTCTGCCTTGTGCTTTGTTCCGCCATCATTCCAGTGATCCAATGGTCAAGACTCTTTAATGTCATTTCCAGTACACAACTGCGAAGGAGAATTAAATAATTGTTACTCCAGGTCCGATGCAGCACACAAAACAAAAAACACAATCAGCTGGAGAACACACACGCACACACCCAAAATGCTGGAGGAACTCAACAGGGCAGGCAGCATCTATGGATGGGAATAAACGGTCGACGTTTCGGGCCGAAACCCTTCATCAGGACTGGAAGGGGAAGAGGAGAAGTCAGAGGAAGAAGTAGAGGTAGGTGATCGGTGATAGGTGAAACCAGGAGAGGGGGAGTGCTGAGGTGAAGAGCTGGGAGGTCGACTGGTGAAAGAGATACAGGGCTGGAGAAGGGGGAGTCTGATGGAGGACAGAAAGGGGAGGAGTTAAATGCAGGCAGATGGCGCTGAACACCCGCCCATCCTCCGCTCTCGTCCTCGCCGACTTCAACCTTGCTCGATGCCTCAGAAGGAGAAAGCAATGGAGTCGGTCATTACAAGCGGAAGTAGAAACATAGAACTCCAACACCGGCCGACTCGCACAAGACCGTCATGTTCTGCACTAAGATCAAACCATCAAGGAGCAGTTGTGCTGAACGAGATTGATGCATGCCGTCCAGATTCGCTCCTGTTGAGTATACACGTGGGTGAACAACAAACAACATTTACCCAAGGAGAACAAGTGGGGAACGTTCCAGAAGAAACCTAAGATATAAAATTAGGCCATTTGGCCCATCGAGCCTGCTCCGCCATTCTATCACGGCTGATCCATTTTCCCTCTCAGTCCAAATCGCCTGCTTTCTCCCCATATCCCTTCATGCCCTGACCAATCCAGAATCTATCAACATCTTCCTTAAATATATGTAAAGATTTAGCCTCCACAGCCTGTGGCAACGCATTCCACAGATTTAACCACCCTTTGGCTAAAGAAATTCCTCCTCATCTCTGTTCTAAAAGAACATCCCCCCTGTTCTGAGGCTGTGTCCTCTGGTCTTAGATTCCCCCACCATAAGAACCACCTCTCCACATCCACTCCGTCAATAGACTGGCTTTGGAGGTAGTGCAGAGAAGGTTCACCAGGTTTATTCCAGGGATGAAGGGGTTAACCTATGAGGAGAGATTGAGTTGCCTGGGACTATACTCTCTGGAGTTCAGAAGAATGAGAGGGGATCTTATAGAAACATACAAAATTTTGAAAGGGATAGATAAGATAGAAGTAGGAAAGTTGTTTCCATTGGTAGGTGAGACTAGAACTAGGGGACATTACCTCAAGATTCAGGGGAAAAGATTTAGGATGGAGATGAGGAGGAACTGTTTTCCAAGGGAGTGGTGAATCTGTGGAATTCTTTGCCCAGGGAAGCAGTTGAGGCTTCCTCACTAAATATATTTAAGAAACAGTTAGATAGGTTTTTACATAGTAGAGGAATTAAGAGTTATGGGGAAAAGGCAGGTAGATGGAGCTGAGTTTACGGACAGATCAGCCATGATCTTATTGAATGGTGGGGCAGGCTCGATGGGCCGGATGGCCGACTCCTGTTCCTATTTCTTATGTCCTTATAGAGAGAAATTTGTTTGTTCGCAGACAAAGGACAAAGTAAATTTATTACCTAAGTAAATATACAACACTGAGATTTATTTTCTTGTGGGCATTCACAGTGAACACAAAGGAACGCAATTTAATTTAAAGGCATCCGTTAGTCTTGCGAGACCATGGATCTGCGCCTGGAAAGTCTTCACTCTCCAGGGCGCAGGCCTGGGCAAGGTTGTATGGAAGACCAGCAGTTGCCCATGCTGCAAGTCTCCCCTTTCCACGACACCAATGTTGTCCAAGGGAAGGGCATTAGGACCCATACAGCTTGGCACCGGTGTCGTCGCAGAGCAATGTGTGATTAAGTGCCTTGCTCAAGGACACAACACGCTGCCTCGGCTGGGGCTCGAACTCACGACCTTCCAATGCTAGTCCAATGCCTTAACCACTTGGCCACACGCCCACACACAAAGGAACGCAATAGAGTCAATGAAACTGGTGAAGGATGGACAAATAGCCAATGGCCAAAACATATTGAATGGTGTGAGAATATGGCACTTGTTATTGTGGGAAATGGGGTAGGTCGTGTCCAGGGAGGAAAAGAGAAAGTTTCACTTGTACACAAAGGTTTAAAAAAAACAAGTGAGGATTCAAGTGCAGCCGAAAGTCTAACGCGGACTGAACCTGAAGATTCCCAAGCAACCGTAACTACAATTCGTACCTTTCTCATGCATTTTATTAACCGATTTATGGAGGTATAGAGCGGAATAGGCCCTTCCAGCTATGTCGCCCAACAATGATTAAAGACACGAAGCACCCCATGACCCCAGGTTGCATCAGTGATGGTGTGTCCCAGAGCCCACCCAGTTCATTAAGCCAAGTGGTGCCGGACCACGATAATGAAAGGCATGGGCCAGATTAAAGTGGCTCTACCACTCCACCCTATCCACCGTAGCCTCACATACCTCACCACACTAAACTCCACAACCTTCTCTCTCCCAGCCCTACCTTCAGGCCTAATCCTAAGGTCCAAGGAATGCGAGGCGCACCCCAATTAACCCTGGCCACACCCCCACAAACCCGACAATTTGTCTAAGGAGAAGCAAGATCCAATAAAGGCAAGTGTTGGACCTGGTTCATGAAGGCGTGGGCCAGATCAAAGTGGCAGGGCTGCGTGACACTGAATCTTGAATGACGAAATCAAGAAATCATCAGGGGGGAGGAGGAGATGGCAGCACGTGCGGCTGCTCCGAATTGATGTCGTATTTGTGAACTAGGATGCCGTGCACAATTCTGATCTGATGGAGACAGCCGTGAGAAGCACGGAGGAACACCTGGAGAAACTTCTGAAATGCCCACTTCGCCGCCACTGCTACTGTGCGATCGAGAATCCCGGAGGGGAAGGCCCCAAATCCTCGGCTTTGCCTATTGCCGGGGCCAGGGTCAAAGCGATCAGCAGAGATGGTGCTCGGTGCTCGGTGCTGGAGGGCTGGTGGGAGGCTCGAAGTTTTCGGACGGACTCGGAGTCAGACTGTGGTCAGGTGCTTCCAGGATGCTGCATCAGCAAGTTTGCGGTGCTGGAAGCTCATGACAGGAAGAGTTTTCTTCCTCCAACCGTCTGCGTGAGATGTTGGGACTTTCGAGAGACTTTGAGACTTTTTACCGTGCCCAATGGTCTGTTCCTATCAAATTACGGTATTGCTTGCACTGTTGTAACTATATGTTATAATTATGTGGTTTTTTAATCTTGGTTTGTCTTGTGTTTCTGTGATATCATTCTGGAGGAACATTGTATCATTTCTTAATGCATGCATTATTAAATGACAATAAAAGAGGACTGCGTGTCCTCATAATCTAAAAAAAGCACAAGAGGGACGATACGCCCACTGCCGGCAAACTTTCAACCCAGATTTAACCCAAGCCTAATCACTGGACAATTTACAACGGCCAATTAACCTACCAACCGGTACGCCTTTGGACTGTGGGAGGAAACCGAAGCACCCGGAGGAAACCCACGCAGGCATAGGGAGAGCGTACAAACTCCTTACAGGCAGCGGCGGGAATTGAACCGGCGTCGCCCGCACTGTAAAGTGTCGTGCTAACCACGAGCCCCACATGCCAGGGCGGCTTTGGAAGACCTGCGCACAAACAAAATTCAAAGAAAATTTATTATCAAGGTACATACAAGCCACCGTACGCTACCCTGAGATTCGTTTTCTTGAGGGCATTCACAGTAAATGCAAAGAAACACAACAGAGTCGATGAAAACCCGCTCAGAAGATGGACAAACAACCAATGTTCAAAGGCACCAAACTGTGCAAGTACAAAAAGAAAAAAAAAATAATAATAATAATAAATAAATAAGCAATATCGAGAACATGAGATGAAAAGTGCTTGAAGGTGAGTCCACGGGGAGCAGCTCAGAGTTGGGGTGAGGGAAGTGATCTCCTCTGGTTCAGGAGCCTGATGGTTGAGGGATAATAACTGTTCCTGAATCCGGTGGTGTGGGTCCTGAGGATCCTGTACCTTCTTCCTGACAGAGCAACTGAGAAGAGAGCACAGCCTGTATGGTGGAGGCCCTTGATGATGGATGCTGCTTTCTTGCAACAGCGTTCCTCGCAGTTGCGCTCAGTGGTGGAGAGGGCTTTACCTGCGACGGTCTGAGCTGTCCAAGGCACAATGGGTCTGCGTCCTTTGGAGAACCCAGGGCCAGAGAACACAGCATCAGAATAGAGGGGCGTCCTTTTAGAATGGAGATGAAGAGGAATTTCTTTAGCTGGAGCGTGGCGAATCTGTGGAATTCAGTGCCACAGTCGGCTGCGGAGGCCAAGCCTTTATATATATTTAAGTCAGAGGTTGATAGATTTTTGATTAATCGGGGCACGAAGGGATCCGGGGAGAAGGCAAGAGACTGGGGCTGGGAGGGAAAATGGCCTACTTCTGCTCCTCTATGTTACAGTCTTCTAATCAAAGTAGGCTTCAACAAATGGCCTTTAAAGGAAGACATCTAGACAGCAGGAGACCTTTACGGAAGAACATGCTGAAGCTTTGATATTTGGGAGCTAAAGGAATGGCTACCAGCCGTGAGCATTTTTTTTTTCTGACAGGAGCAGAGAGAGAATTATGAATTCTTTGAAAGTGAAACACACTAATGGACACCCATGTACACAAATTGATAGCAATGAATGCACAATTAAATTTCACTCAAGTATTAAACTTGCTTAATGATTATTAAAAAGGCTCAATGTATTTGTCTCCCAATTGATATCTTAACTACTTTAAATGCATATTCAAAATTAAAATTGCCTACTATATGAGATAAAACAGGACCATAGAAAAATCTATTAATGAGTTTTAAATTATAGGTGGGTCCCTGTTTCTTTTTAAAAATACTGGCCTGCAGCAACTACACGCGGAACAAATGCAAATCTGACTAAATTTTAATATTCTGCTGGGTGCGAGGAAATCAAGTTCAGCTCCCTGCACTTGTGAAATTACTTTTTTTTTATTTTTATTAATGAGACGACAGTTCACGTCAGAGACGATTTTTTCCACTTAACCTAAGTCATCGGAGAATAGAGCCGGGCACAGGATGGATGAGTGCTGACAGGGAAAGAGTCGCTTGGGAGGGTTTAATTGATAGATTCTCCTGACCCACACATTCCGCCAGGACCTGGGAGCACCAGGGCACCGTGGTGGCGTTTCTATCCTCTCAATTCCGAAGAAAACCGTCTGATGTTTCAGAATATCAGAATAAAATACAGAAAGGACGGGTTTCATGCTAAATAAAAACACCTCAAGCAGCTTTCGTTTGATTTCTGTACAGCAACTTCCTGTCAGTGTTACATTCCCAGGTTTAGACCTGTCTTCTCGAGGACCTATTTGTATTTCTGAGGAACGAATTGCCTCCATTATTTAAAATTCAAATCTGAACTCAGAACACAGAAACCGACAGCACATTACAGGCCCTTCGGCCCACAATGTTGTGCCGACCATGTAACCTACTCTAGAAACTGCCTACTGCGTAGCCCTCTATTTTTCTAAGCTCCATGTCTCTTAAAAGACCTTATTGTATCCGCTTCTACCATCTTCGCGGGCAGTGCATTCCACACACCCACCACTCTCTGTGTGAAAAACCTACCTCTGATATCCCCCTGTACCTACTTCCAAGCACCTTAAAACTGTGCCCCCTCATGTCAGCCATTTCAGCCCTGGGAAAAAGCCTCTGACTATCCACACGATCAATGCCTCTCATCATCCTATACACCTCCAGCAGGTCACCTCGCATCCTCCGTCGCTCCAAGGAGAAAAGGCCAAGTAACTACTATAATAACCATAATAAACCATCACTGAGAGGTCAGCAAAAGATATGAGCTCCTTCGGCCCCAATCTACAAACTGCAATGAATGAAGCACGGAGACGGAACTTATTCCCTTCGCTTTTGCCACGGCACACAGCAAACCTGCGCAAAAAAAAATTAATCGTACAAAACGCCAAAAACAGGGTGAAAAATGCAATATAAAACGTCAAACCACAAAGTCATCAAAACAGTCGAGGATTATTCAGTTTCAGTCGGTTCAATGTAGCGCTGCGTTGTTCATTGATTGCAGGTCGCGACATAATATGAACTACAGAAACTGTGTCAATTAAGCCTTGCCCAAGACCCAGGACTCTGGCAGCAACGAGCGAGAGGGAGAGGGAGGCCGATCAAAGACAGCGATTTCCCTCCAGGAGCAGAGAGCGAGAGAGAGAGAGAGACTGGACACTCGCAGGCAGACGGCGCTGAACACCCGCTGGTCGTCCGCTCTCGCCCTCACCGACTTCAATCTTCCTCTGCGCTTCAATTGGCGGGACAGTCTCTCTAGGCCTCCAGTCCGTGCACTTCACTCGAATCCTCGCCGAACTCCCTCGAAGACAGCAGGATCGGCCCGAAAACACAGCATCAGAGTGTAAATCACAGACTCCGACTGTGGCTGAATCATATTTGAAGAAAGTAATTTTGCGAGCTGTCTGAAGGATGTCCCGGAGCTGACCTTTTAACCCGCTCCCAGATCAATCTAACTCATATCATAACAACCAGACCACGAGGTTGTACATTGTCGCACATACTGAAAATTGGTAAAACGTTATCTATGCGGCCAAGGCCCAACTACATTATTACCTGAATAAAATATACTTGGCCTGCAGCCCTCAGTGGAAATAATCAATAGCCCTGTTGCCCATTATCCGTGAAAAATAATCATATGGATGAGTATGGGAGGACCTCTGGCACCTCGGCAATATGTCTCAGAAAGGCTGTATTCCTGCTGAGTTAGTTTATTGTTATAGAAATTATGAGGTTATGTCTCCATGGAACTGCAAGGTAGTGGATTCAGCCCAATATGTCACGGGTAAAGACCTCCCAACCATTGAGCACCATGTCGTAGGAAAACAGCATCCATCATCAGAGACCCCCACCACCCAGGCCATACTCTTTTCTCGCTGCTGCCATCAAGTAGAAGGTACAGGAGCCTCAGGACTCACAACACCAGGTTCAGGAACAGTTACTACCTCTCAACCATCAGGCTCTTGAACAAAAGGGGGTAACTCCATTCACTTGCCCGTCCACTAAGATGTTCCCACAACCGATGATCTCACTTCAAGGACTCTTTATCTCATGTTCTCGTTATTTATTGCTATTTATTTATATAGGCATTTGCACAGTTTGTCGTCTTCTGCACTCTGGTTGATCTTTCATTGATCCTGTTTACAGTTACTATTCTATAGATTTGCTGAGTATGCCCGCAGGGAAATGAATCTCAGGGTTGTATGTGATGACGTACTGTATATGTACTCTGATAATAAATTTTACTTTGAACTTTAAACTTGGAACTAAAAATCATGATTATCATGATACTTTTCCTATCCAGTCAAGTTTATTGTCATTTAACTAAATACATGTATACCATCAAATGAGACAACATTTCTCTGGACCAGTGTAACACACACAACACAAATAAAAGAGCATAAATTAAATATTGTAAGGTACAGAACAGATTAACCAATGGCACTTCGAATGAGATGTGGCAGGTAGATCAGAAGCCTGATGGCCTGGGGGAAGAAACTGTTCCCCATCCTGACCGTTCTTGTCTTTATGCATCGGAGTCTCCTGCCTGATGGTAGAAAGTCAAAGAGGATGCTGGATAGATGGGTGGGATCCTTGATAATACTAAGGGCCCTGCGTATGCAGCGCTCCTGATAAATGTCCCTGATGGACGGTAGGGAGACCCCTATGATCCTCTCGGCCGTTCTCACAGTCCTTTGCAGGGGCTTCCGGTCCGATGCTTGGCTGCTCCCAGACCAGATGGAGAAGCAGCTTGTCAGGACGCTCTCAATGGTGCTCCTGTAAAATCCAGTTAAGATGGTGGGGGGGGGGGGGGCTTGATTTTCTCAATCTCCTTAGGAAGTGGAGAGACCGCTGTTCCTGTTTGTTCACGGAGGTGATGTAAAGGGACCAGGTGAGGTCATCGGTGATGTGAACTCCCAGGAACCTGGTGCACTTAACTCTGTCTACGGACCAGACAGAGGTGGGGTGGTTCATCTGCACCAATTGATCTGCATCAATCTCCTATTTATACTCAGACCCTTCTTTTAAGTGCGGATCTGCATGATTTGGCTTCAGTAGCAAACGTGCTGTTTTAGAGTCAAATTTCATGACTGTGTTGAAGGCCGCATTTATCTCCCCACCTCCCCATTAGCCTTTCTGTCCCTCCTGCAACCTAACCCCTACTGTGCAGAAGCCAAATAGAGTTCAAAGTTCATTGGAACTAAAGTAGGTTTGTCATCAAAGTACATATATGTCACCATATACAACCCCCGAGATTCATTTTCTTGTCAGCATGTTCGGCAAATCTATAGAATAGTAACCATAACAGAATTTGTGATTGACAATCAGACTAGGGCGTTCAACCCGAGTGCAGAAGACAACAAACTTGTGCAAATGCAAAAAAAAAAGGAACAATAATGGAAATTAAAAAGCAATAAATATCGAGAACATGAGGTGAGGAGTCCTTGAAAGTGAGTCCACAGGTTGAGTGAACATTTCAATGACGGGGCAGATGAAGTTATCCATTTTGGTTCAAGAGCCTGATGGTTGAGGGGTAATAACTGTTCCTGAACCTGGTGGTGGTGAGCCCCGAGGCTGCTGTACCTTCTTCCTGATGGCAGCAGCGAGAAGAGAGCATGATCTGGGTGGTGGGGGGTCCCTGATGATAGATGCTGCTTTCCTGCGACACCATTTCATGTGGATATGCTCAATGGTTGGGAACGCTTGACCTGTGATGGCCTGGGCCAGACTCACTATGTTTCCATAGTAGGCTATGAAGTGAGCATAGTACTCTCCACCACGCATCGATAGAAGTTTTGTCAAAATTTTAGGTATCATGCCGAATCTTCACAAACTCCTAAAAAGTGGAGGCGCTGTTGTGCTTTCTTCAGAGGACAGCTGTGTTTACCTTTGGTTAGCTTACATTTGGAATCATTGTGTGGAGTATGACTACTGCTAGATCATAAGATCATAGGACAATAAGATATGGGAACAGAATTAGGCCATTTGGCCCATCGAGTCTGCCCCAACATCCTATTATTTTCCTCCTCAGCCCTAACCTCATGCTTTTTCCCCGTATCCCGTCATGCCCTGATCAATCAAGAATGTATCAACCTCTGCCTTAAATGTACCCAATGACTTGGCCTTCACAGCCACATGTGGCAACAAATTCCACAGATTCACATACTCTGGCTAAAGAAATTCCTCCCTGGGGAATTCTCTGCCCAATGAAGCAGTGGAGGCTACCTCAGTAAATATATTTAAGACAAGGTTGGATAGATTTTTGCATAGTAGGGGAATTAAGGGTTGTGGGGAAAAGGCGGGTAGGTGGAGATGAGTCCATGGTCAGATCAGCAGTGATCTTATTGAATGGCGGAGCAGGCTTGATGGGCCAGATGGCCGACTCCTGCTCCTACTTCTTACGTTCTTATGTACTCATCTCCATTTAAAAGGGATATCCTTGTATTCTGAGACTGTGCCCTCTAGAACTAAACTCTCCCACAATTGGAAACATCCTCTTCACGTTCAGTCTACCTAGACCGTAGGGGCCAGGGATCTGTTCTCTATTTGCATGTACTCTATGTTGCGTGTTTGTAACTAATCACACGAGTAGGGGCGTGGTAAAAGTGAAGGGAATAAGTTTCGTCTTGGTGCTTTGTTCATTGCAGTTTGTAGATTGGGACCGACGGATGTCATAACTTTTGCTGACCTCTCAATAATACTCAATTACGTTCAGCTTTTACACGACTATGTTAAAGTTTCACTGCTTCGAGATCGTATATTGGCTAACTGCTAATAAAGAATCGAATGCACATCCTTGACTTTCGGAGCGATCGTTACAGGCGTGAGGGCGCGTCATGCAAGTATAACAAATCTGTAGGTCACCAGCAGCAGCAATTGTTTTGGTTTCCAGTTGGCCACTACATAGACCTTTCTTGGCAATTATCAATGCTGCAGAAGTAATTCCTGCTTTGTTAATCATTTTGCCATATATCAAAACAAAAGGATTTTATTTCTATTTAAAAGGTCACTAGATCAATAAAGCTAGAACTTCCTACCGTGGAGCTCTAATCTGGTCACAACATATCGATGCAGCTATAAAGGAGGCAAGACAGCGGCTATATTTCTTCAGGAGTTTGAGGAGATTTGGCACATCACCTGAAACACTCAAAAATTTCTATAGATGTACCGTGGAGAGCATTCTGACAGGCTGCGTCACTGTCTGGTATGGAGGGAGTGGGGCTACTATACAGGATCAAGGTAAGTTGCAGAAAATTGTAAAATTAGTCAGCTCCATCACGGGCACCAGCCTCCGTAGTATCCAGGACAACTTCGAGGAGCGGTGCCTCAGAAAGGCAGCGTCCAACATTAAGGACCCCCACCACCCAGGTCATGACTTGCTCTCATTTCTAGCATCAGGAAGGAGGTACAGAAGCCTGAAGGCACACACTCAACGATTCAGGAACAGCTTCTTCCCCTCTGCCATCCGGTTTCTGAATGGACACTAAACCCATGAACTACTTTTTTTTTTAAATTTCTTTTCGTTTGCACTACTTGTTTTAACTTAGCTCGTTCATAGACATATAATTACTTAACATAATTCAGATTTTTTCTATATTTATCATGCATTGCATTGTATTGCTGCCATAAAGTTAACAAATTTCACGACACACACACACCTGATTCTGACTCTTTTAAACACCTTCAACAAAAGGATGTAGAGATCCACACCAATGTCTTCCTAAGATTAACCAGAGATGGGAAATAAATTATACCCTTACCAGTGCATTTCACAGTACCGCTTTTTCTTTAAAGGTCCACTGGAATTTCTTCAATTGCATTAGAACCACATGATGGCTGTTGGGGAGGGGGGAGATGTATGGATGACCTCAATCATCATTAACCACAGTCTGGATGTCTACGTAATCACAAATATTTATGTCTAATGGTTTTCTCCATAACAGATCCAAGCAAAACACACACATAAAGTGCTGGAGGAACTCAGCAGGTCAGGCAGCCCCTATGGAAATGAATAAACAGCCGACGTTTCGGGCCGAGGCTCTTGTTCGGGGCTGGAAAGGAAGGGGGAAGACGCCAGAACAAAAAGGTGGGGAGAGGGCAAGGGGGCTAGCTGGAAGGTGATGGGTGGAGCCAGGTGGGTGGGAAAGGTTAGGGGCTGGAGAAGAAGGAATCTGACAGGAGAGGAGAGTGGACCGTAGGAGAAAGGGAAGGAGGATGTCAGGACCCAGAGGGAGGTGGTAGGCAGGTGCTTTTCTGACCACCTCCTCTTTTACCACAATGAGGCCTCCCTCAGAAACATCTGGGTATCCTCCAACCTGATGGCGTGAATATTGATTTCTCCTTCCAATGAAAAAAAATCCCTACCCCCCTCCCTTCTTCTTCTATTCCCCACTTTTTTTCACCTGCCTATTACTTCCCTTAGGAGCCCTCCTCCTTCCCTTTCTCCCATGATCCACTCTCCTCCCCTATCAGACTCCTTCCTCTCCAGCCCTTGACTTTTCCCACCCATCTGGCCTCACCCATCACCTTCCAGCTAGCCTGCTTCCCCTCCCCCCCCCGTCTTTTTTATTTCGGAGTCTTCCCCCTTCCTTCCCAGTCCTGAAGGGGGGGTCTTGGGCGGAAACGCTGACTGCTTATTCATTTCCACAGATGCTTCCTGACCTGCTGAGTTCCTCCAGCGTTCTGCGCGTGTTGCTCTGAATTTCCAGCATCTGCAAGATTTTCTCGTGTTCAGTCTAAATCCTTTCCAGAAAATACAGCTCTAATTTGATGCTGCAGTGTCATACATTCTCAAACAACTGCAGCAGAAGTTTTAGAATTTTTAAACCATTCACATTAAATTCATTCCATTATATCAATCCTAGGTTTATTAGCTCAAATAAATCTTCATTTATATTTAATAAACACAAGTCCTCATAGAGGGATCAGAAGTGGAGAGAGTGAGCAATTTCAAGCTCCTGGGTGTCAGTATCTCTCAGGATCTAACCTGGACCCAACATATCGATGCAGCTACAAAGAAGGCACAACAGTGGCTATATTTCATTAGGAGTTTGAGGAAATTTGGTGTGTCACCAAAAACACTTGAAAGTTTCTTCAGATGTGCCATGGAGAGCATTCTAACTGGCTTCTTCCCCTCTGCCGTCCGATTCCCAAATGGACATTGAACCCATGAACACTACCTCACTTTTTTAATCTATATTATTTCTGCTTTTACGCGATTTTTAATCTGTTCAGTACACGCATACTGTAATTGATTTACTTACACATTTTTTTCTTCTATATTTTTACCGCATTGAACTGCTGCTGCTAAGTTAACAAATTTCATGACACGTACCAGTGATAATAAACCTGACTCTGATTTTTCACCCTTGTTCACTGGGAATGGCATTAAACCACCTTGAATCGTTCTTGTCTGCAGCAGAACTAGCCTGTTCTGATGAAAGATCTGTGTATTAGCTTGTTTTTCTGTCTGCGCAGATCTGCTAGATAATTCCAGCAGGCCTTTTGGCATTAGGTTTCGAGCGATTGGTGCGTTCTGCGTTTGTGTTTGAACCCTCCGTCTTCAGCATCCTGCACTCTCTCAGCAGATCTACGAAAGCTTGAGAAACAACAAGGGATCACAGCTTTTAGAATTCAAGATGTTCAACAATTTTAGGTAGTTCTCACCATAATTCCTAAATTGCTGGAAATTGTTCTGCAGTTGATTTAACCTCCCCTGCCTCTCATTCGATTTACAGTGTCCTCCCCGCTCTAAAACACATAGGTCCTTATTTAAAGCAACGCACACAAAATGCTGGAGGAACTCAGCAGGCCAGGCAATGAGTAAGAACATAGAACATAGAAACCTACAGCACATTACAGGCCCTTCGGCCCACAATGTTGTGCTGACCATGTAACCTACTCTAGAAACTGCCCAGAATTTCCCTACCGCGTAGCCCTCTGTTTTTCTAAGCTCCATGTACCTATCTAATAAAAGATCCTATTGTACCTGCAATGCTGTTGATGCTTCAGGCCGAGACCCTTCTTCAGGTTCGAAATGGAAGGGGAAGATAGAAACATAGAAAACAATACAGGCCCTTCGGCCCACAAAGCCGTGCCGAACATGTCCTTACCTTAGAACGACCAAGGCTTACCCACAGCCCTCTATTTTTCTAAGCTCCATGTACCCATCCAGGAGTCCCTTAAAAGACCTTATTGTTGCTGCCTCCACTACAGCCGCCAGCAGCCCATTCCACGCACAAGATGGCAGAGTATAAAGGGAGGAGAGGGAATGAGGCTGGCTAGAAGGTGTTAGGTGAAGCCAAGTGGGTGGGAAAGGTCAAGGGCTGGAGAGAAAGGAATCAGACAGGAAAGGAGAGTAGACCATAGGAGAAAGAGGAGGAGGAGGGGACCCAGGGGGATGTAATAGGCAAGTGAGAAGAGGCAAGGAGTCAGAGTGGGGAACAGCAGAAGAGGGGAGAGGGGAAATTTGATCACTGGAAGGAGAAATCGATATTCATGCCATCAGGTTGGAGGCTACCCAGACAGAATATGAGGGTGGCCTCATCTGAACAGGAGGCCATAGCCCGACATGTCAGAACAGGAATCAGAATTCAAATGTCAACGCTTTCTAATTCTGACAAAGATCTGCAGTCCTGAAATGCAGACCGTTTCTCCCTTCAAAGGTTTCGACAAGGATTCCGGTATTTTCTATTGACTTTTCAGATTTCCAACATCTGCAGGGTTTCGCACTTTCTCAAATTTGTGAGAATTCACGTTGTCTCGTTTGACGGTACACATGTACAAAGTTAAGTGACAGTTAACTTGACTTGGCATCTGCTCCAGGTTTAGTCAGCAAGATGGCAGACAGGGAAAAGATCTTTACGAACAGCAAAGCTTTACTACTAACGAAGAGCTGTTACGACACACACCCGACCACACCAGCCTCCGGGGTTTAGGCTCTCCAACTCCCCGGAATATGGAGCAGCCCCTTTATAGAGTCAGGCTCGCCCTGCTAATTGGCGTCCATGTTTTGTTGCCAGGATTTGAATTATTTAAAGAGCACCTGAACTGAGGTTTACTCAATCATCAGCTCATCAATCACCGACACAAGACATAGGAGCAGAATTAGGCCATTCAGCCCATCGAGTCTACTCCGCCATTCCATCATGGCAGATCCCAAATCCCACTCAACCCCACACACCTGCCTTCTCGCCATATCCTTTGATGCCCTGACCCCGATCAGGAAATGATCAACTTCTGCCTTAAATATACCCACAGACTTGGACCCCGCTGCAGTCTGTGGCAGAGCATTCCACAGATTTGCTGCTCTCTGGCTAAAAAACAAAATTCTCCTTACCCCTGTTCTAAAAGTTTAATTTTGAGGTTGTGCCCTCTAGTTCTGGATACCCCCCACCAGAGGAAACATTCTCTCCGCATCCACTCTATCTAGTCCTTGCAACATTCGGAAGGTTTCACTGAGATCTCCTCTGCATTCTTCCAAATTCCGGCGAGTCCAGGCCCAAAGCCCCTCATGTGTTAACCCCTTCATTCCCGGAATCACCCTCGTGAATCTCCTCTGGACTCACGTCTAGCGTCTAGTTTAGAACCTTGCCATCGTTTCAGTCCCGTATCGAGTCTCGACTCTCGTCTTCGATGCTCCATCACTTGGGTCACAGCCATTCTCGCCCAGGTCTCTCGTCACAAGAGCAGACATTTCTGACACTACAGTGCCTAGCTTGTCTCATTAAGAATACAGAGAACAAACGTGAAATGATTTTATGTTGGTGATTGATGGTCAGGGAACGTTACAGTAGCTGCCGAGAACTTTTTGAATAGTGCGGCGGATCCTTTACGGTCATCACAAAGGTTAGATAGAGTCCCAGACCGACATATCATCTGAAGCATGCTACCTCTGTCAGGGTAGCTCTTCACTGTGCTGTACTGAAGTGTTAGTCTGGATTAGGTGATCAAATAGTGTCTCGGACACAGCTTCCTGACTTGGAGGCTGACTGAGCCGAGACTGTCCATTTTACAATGGAACTTCGCTATTCAATGACTTGGCTTTGTGATGCCTCAGTCAGATCTACTCAGAGATTCAGCAGATCAAATCCAGAGCAGCACACGAAGGAACTCAGCGGACGGGAATAAAGGGCCGAGGCTTCGGGCCGAGACCACTCATCAGGACCAAGTCAGGGCTGGTTTAAGATTTGGGTGTGGCAAGGAGGAGTAAGGCGCTCCTTCCCTCGGCTAGCCTACAGGTCACCCTTGGGCAAGGTGTAGCACCTGCTTAGACCTCCGAACAGGGTCACAAGAAGCCATGAGAGCAGGTGTTGGATGGTCGTACGAGCAGCCGGTGCACATCACAAGTCCTGCTTATGCGACCACTGACTCCAGGCAGAAAGTCTCTGAAGAGCATCGATAATGGCTGGGGGGTGGGAGGGGGTCACCAGTCTTGTAAAGACACTGCCCATAAGATATAGGAGCAGAAGTAGGCCATTCGGCCCGTCGAGTCTGCTCCACCATTCAATCATCGGCTGATCCGATTCTTCCAGTCATCCCCACTCCCCTGCCTTCTCCCCATACCCTTTGATGCTATGGCTAATCAAGAACCTATCTATCTCTGCCCTAAATACACCCAATGACTTAGCCTCCACAGCTGCTCATGGCAACAAATTCCACAGATTTACCACCCTCTGACTAAAGTAATTTCTCCTCATCTCTGTTCTAAATAGGCGTCCTTCAATCCTGAAGTTGTGCCCTCTTGTCCTAGACTCCCCTAGCATAGGAAATAACTTTACCATATCTAATCTGTTCAGGCCTCTTAACATTCGGAATGTTTCTGTGAGATCCCCCCTCATTCTCCTGAACTCCAGGGAATACAGCCCAAGAGCTGCCAGATGTTCCTCATATGGTAACCCTTTCATTCCTGGAATCATTCTCATGAATGTTCTCTGAACCCTCTCCAACGTCAGTATATCCTTTCTAAAATAAGGAGTCCAGAACTGCACACAGTGTGGTCTCACGAGTGCATTATGGAGCCTCAACATCACATCCCTGCTCTTATATTCTATACCTCTACAAATGAATGCCAACATTGCATTCGCCTTCTTCACCACCGAATCAACCCGGAGGTCAACCTTTAGGGTATCTTGCACAAGGACTCCCAAGTCCCTTTGCATCTCTGCATTTTGAATTCTCTTCCCATCTAAATAATAGTCTGCCCGTTTATTTCTTCCACCAAAGTGCATGACCACACACTTTCCAACATTGCATTTCATCTGCCACTTACTTGCCCAATCCCCTAAACTATCTAAATGTCTCTGCAGGCTCTCTGTTTCCTCAACACTACCCGCTCCTCCACCTATCTTTGTATCATCGGCAAATTTAACCACAAATCCATTAGTCCCATAGTCCAAGTCATTGACATACATCATAAAAAGCAGCGGTCCCAGCACCAGCCCCTGTGGGACTCCACTTCTGTAGAAAAACTTGCCAAGAACAATTATGGTCAGGGGACCCTGCTTGCCCACGTCATACGACACAGAACATTATGATGATGTCATACGACACGGCAAATGATGATGATGTCATACGACAGGGCACATAATGGCAATGACGAATTTAAGAACAGAGGTGTCGTGAAGGGTTTCAGCCCAAAATGTTGACTGTTTACTCTTTTCCATAGATCCTGCCTGGCCTGCCGAGTTCCTCCGGCATTTTGTGTGTATCACTGTGGCTTTAGACAATCCATTTGCCATTTTCTGGATCGAACAGCAGAAAGGAAAAACAAAATTACTAACCAAGAATCAGAATCAGGTTTGTTATCACCGGCACGTGTTGTGAAATATGTTAACTTTGTGGCAGCAGTACAATGTGATACATAATGATAGAGAATTACAGTAAGTATATATAGTTCAGACAGTTCAGTAAGTGTACATATTAAATGGTTAAATTAAATAAGGAGTGCAAAAATAGAAATTAAAAAGTAATGAGGTGGCGTTCATGGGTTCAATGTCCATTCAGAAATCTGACGGCAGAGGGGAAGAAGCTATTCCTGAATCCTTGAGTGTGTGTCTTCAGGCTCCTGTACCTCCTCCCTGCAAGTAGTGATGAGAACAGGGCATGACCTGGGTGATGGGGGGTCCTTAAAGATGGATGCCGCCTCTCTGAAGCACCGCTCCTGAATACTACGGAGGCTGGTGCCCGTGATGGAGCTGACTGAGTTTACAACTCTCTGCAGCTTCTTTCGATCCTGTGCTGTAGCCACCCCCCCCCGCACCATACCAGACGGTGATGCAGCCAGTTAGAATGCCTGCAGAAATTCGCAAATGTCTTTGTTGACATACCAAATCTCCTCAAACTCCTAATGAAACATAGCCGTTATCGTGCTTTCTTAGATTAGATTAGATTATGAAGACACGCTTTTATTGTCATTTAGTAATGCATGCATTAAGAAATGATACAATATTTCCTCCGGTGTGATATCACAAGACACAGGACAGACCAAGACTGAAAAAAGTAACAAAGCCACATAATTATAACATATAGTTACAACAGTGCAACAATACCATAACTTGATGAAAAAGTCCATGAGCACAGTAAAAAGTGCAAAGTCTCTCAAATGTCCCACATCTCACGCAGACGGGAGAAGGAAGAAAAACTCTCCCTGCCATGCCCGACCACAGTCCGACTCTGAGTCATCCGAAAACTTCGAGCCTCTGATTAGCTCTCCAACACCGAGTACTGAGCACCGTTTCTATCCGAGCGATTCGACCTCAATCTCGGTCGCCAACAGCAGGCAAAGCCGGGGATTTTGAGGCCTTCCCTCCGGAAGATTCCTGATCATGCAGTAACAACAGCAGTGAACTTGCATTTCAGAAATTTCTCCAGATGTTCCTCTGTGCTTTCACGTCTGTCTCCATCAAATCAGAATTGTCCACGGCCCCTATTTAACAGATACGATATCATTTTCACCAGAGGGCTGCACACATGTGGCGCGCCGCCATCTTCTCATCCCGCCATCTTTGTAGCTGCATCGATATGTTGGGCCCAGGATAGATCCTCAAAGATATGGGCACCCAGGAACATGAAACTTCTCACTCTCTCCACCTGCTCTGTTGAAGAGGACTGATGTGTGTTCCCTCGTCTTATCCTTCCTGAAGTCCACAATCAGCTCTTTGGTCTTGCTGATGTTGAGTACAAGATTGTTGCAGCGACACCACTCAATGAGCTGGTATATCTCGCTCCTGTGCGCCCTGTCGTCAACATCTGAAATTCTGCCAACTGTAGTTGTATCATCAGCAAATTTACAGATGGCATTTAAGCTCTGCCTAGCCACAGAGTCATGGATGTAGAGAGAGTAGAGCAGTGGGCTAAGCACACACCCTATCAACCTCTGCTTTAGATACACCCAATGACGTGGCCTCCTCAGTCACCTGAGGCAACAAATTTCACAAACTTACCACCCTCGGCCGAAAGAAATTCCTCCTCATCTCTGTTCTAAAAGGACATCCTTGAATTCTATGTCTCTGCCCTCCGGTCCCAGACTCCTCCATGATAGGAAACATCCTCTTCATGTCCACTCTAGGCGTCAAAGGTTACGGGGTGAAGGCAGGAGAATCAAGTTGCAAGGGATAATAAGTCAGTCATGACGGAGCAGTCTCGATGGGCTGAATGGCCCAGTTCTCTCCTATGATCTTATTTAAAATGCCATATTCAAGTATGCAGATGACCTCACTGTCATGGGCCAAATCAAAGGTGGTGATGAATCAGCATATAGGAGGGAGATTGAAAATCTGGCTGTGTGGTGCCATAGCAACGACCTTTCACTCAACATCAGCAAGACCAAGGAACTGAGTGTAGACTTCAAGAGGAGGAAACCAGAGGTCCATGAGCCAGGCTTCATCGGAGGATCAGAGATGAGAGGGTTAGCAAATTTAAACTCCTGGGAGTTACTATTTCAGAGCACCTGTCCTGGTCCAGGAAACTTAAGTGCAATTACTTACTTACGTCCTGACGAAGGGTCTCGGCCTGAAACGTCGACTGCACCTCTTCCTAGAGATGCTGCCTGGCCTGCTGCGTTCACCAGCAACTTTGATGTGTGTTGCTCAAATTTCCAGCAACTGCAGAATTCCTGTTGTTTACTTACTTACCTACTTTTTACTTACTTTTCTTTATTGTTGCCAAACAATTGATACTAGAGTGAAAATCATCACAGCGATATTTGAGTCTGCGCTTCACGCTCCCTGGAGTACAAATCGATAGTAAATATTAAAAATTTAAATTATAAATCATAAATAGAAAATAGAAAAGGGAAAGTAAGGTAGTGCGAAAAAACTGAGAGGCAGGTCCGGATATTTGGAGGGTACGGCCCAGATCCGGGTCAGGATCCGTTCAGCAGTCTTATCGCAGTTGGAAAGAAGCTGTTCCCAAATCTGGCCGTACGAGTCTTCAAGCTCCTGAGCCTTCTCCCGGAGGGAAGAGGGACGAAAAGTGTGTTGACTGGGTGGGTCGTGTCCTTGATTATCCTGGCAGCACTGCTCCGACAGCGTGCGGTGTAAAGTGATTCCACGGACGGAAGATTGGTTTGTGTGATGTGCTGGGCTGTGTTCACGATCTTCCGCTGCTTCTTATGAAGAGAGCACAGCAGTGCCTCTACTTCCTTAGGATTTTACAGAGATTCAGCATGACATCTAAGACTTTGGCAAACTTCTATAGATGTGTGGTGGAGAGTGTACTGACTGGCTGCGTCACAGCCTGGTATGGAAACACCAATGCCCTTGAAAGGAAAGTTCTACAGAAAATGGTGGGTGCGGCCCAGTCCGTCACGGGTAAAACCTTCCCAACCATTGAGCACATCTACAATGAAACGCTGCTGTAGGAAAGCAGCATCCATCATCAGGGACCCCCACCACCCAGGATTTGCTCTCTTCTCACCACTGCCATCAGGGAGAAGATACAAGAGGCTCAAGACTTGCAGGTTCAAGAACCGTTACTACCCCTCAACCATCAGGCTCTTGAAGCAGAGGGGATATCTTCACTTGCCCCATCATTGAAATGTTCCCACAACCTATGGACTCACTTTCAAGGACTGTTCATCTCACGTCCTCGATATTTATTGATTATTTATTTATCATTATTATTTCTTCTTTTTGCTTTTGTACAGTTTGTTGGCTTCTGGTTGAACGCCCGAGTTGGGTGGTCTTTCACCGTTTTTAATTCTGTAGATTTATTGACTTTGCTCACAGGAGAATGAATCTCGGGGTGGTATATGGTGACATATACTGAAGAGGTTAGCTAAAACAGCTGGCCTGGCCAAACAAGGGGCTTGGACCCGGTGGGAAAGTGTTGAACAACGACATCTATCTTGGAATGTTCTGTGGCAGATGGAACCGCTCCGCGTTTCTTTTCTATGCAGAGCAGCGTACGACCTGCTCCCAACACCTGCCAACCTCAGCACCTGGTATGAAGTTAAGACAGACAGGTGTGCTGCTTGTGGCGAGAAGGGAAGACTTCAACATATTCTGAGTGCATGCAGAGTCAATCTTTCCAGCGGCATATACACTTGGAGAGATAACAACGTTCTCAAAGTTGTAACAGAAGCGGTTGAGCAGAGAGTACTGCAGCACAACTAATCTCATGCCCCACGCTGCACAGAACATCGCATATCATTTGTGAAAGAAGGCTCCAAGTCAAGGGTGTACAGCGCAGGCTCACGATCAAGCATACTTTCTTCAGCCAATGATTGGTGAGTCAAGACCAAACTGGACGGGAAAGGCAGTTTCCCGGAGCAAATAGCTTTCACCACATTGCATCCAGATATAATCGTATGGTCTGACACCAGTAGAGAAGTGGTTATTGGTGAACTCACAGTCCCCTGGGAAGACAACATCAATGAAGCCCATGAGTGCAAATTAACCAAGTATGCAGAATTAAGATCAGAGTGCAGAGACAGAGGGTGGAAGGTCTCATGCTATCCATTCGAAGTAGGCTGCCGTGAGTTTATTGCGTTCACTCTCCAGAAGTGGCTGCGTGACCTTGGCTTCACGAGAAGAGAGATCAAGTCAACCAGCAGGGCTGTAGCTGAGGCAGCAGAGAAAGGATCAGCGTGGGTGTGGACCAAGTACGTCCAGAGGGGCAGATAGTCAGACAGTGTACACATATCTTGCAAATGCTTCAGTAGTTGCATAGTCACCTGAAGAGCAGACTATCTGTTGGATGGAAGTGGCTGATAGAGGCAGATGCCAAGTTTTTAAGCTCACCAGTGGGAGGTGATGCTTTAGCACTGCTGGCCCACCACCTCGAGGGAGTCTTGATCAGAAGCGGGCCGAAACTCCTGAAGACAGGTGGCAGATCAACGGATGATCCCACTGGTGATAGCACAGGACAGTTAACATCTTAGTCCACGTGTATTTTTTTTTTAAACTCATTTTGATAATAAAATTTACTTTGAACTTTCAAATCGTCCAACAGGAAGATTTGTCAAATAGCAGGTGAACAAGTGGTCTTTGGGTACTGCTCGATGGCGGGTACCAATGCTTTTCTTTTTGCTGGTGGGGGGGAGGGGGTTATTGTTGTTTGCTGCTGCTTACACACGGGAGGGAGGAGAGCACGGGGGGGGTGACCTTGGGATCTAGCTGTCATTCATTCTTTGGGGGCTCTCCCCTGCTTTCATGGACGGTTGTGGAGAAAAAGCATTTCAGGGTGTACAGAATGTTGTATACATTTCTTTGACATTATACGTAGCTTTGAGAACCTTTGAGAGCTTTGAGGAAATAGTTAAAGCTCAAACGACAAATTAGGCTGGTTCATGTTCCCTTTCCCTCCTGCTCTAAGCAAAGCCTTTTCTCTCGCTGCATTATGAAATAAATTTGAGCACATCTGTCCAAACTTGAGCAATTTTCTTCTGGTGCAATGCTTGATGGCTGTCGAGTGCACAAGCTCGTAATCAAAGCACCGTTTTCACGACCACTAACAGTGCGGTTCCGAGATTCTTGATGGAGGACACTCGTAGCTCCAGCACAGGGCGCCATTAGTGATGGGCACCAGAGCTAATGCAACCCGAGGCGGCTTGTTAACAGAGTTAGGGGAGGAAGTATAATGTATAATCAATCCTCTGCTGGCAATTTGCCTGCAGGGGCCAAGCTCCTGATCTTAGCACCATTTCCTCGCAACGCAGTTAAGTGAAAATGAACTCTCTTTTCTCCGTGAAATGACAGGAAGGTAGGAGGTGGCAGAGTACTTCTGGCTTAAGGTGGCACCGATGATGCCTGGCGACCACTTATTGGCAGCAGAATACAGAACAAAGAAAGGTGCTGAGCACGCTATTGTTGTTATTCCCAGAGGCACGTCGGGAAACCCTAACATTTCTTTAGCATTTTGGTTGTCTGCGTTTTTTTTTTTACGAGGCCGGGTTGCTAGCTCAGGGAAAGCATGCAAGGAGCCGGCCGGATTTGAACCCAGGACCATTCGCCTCGAAGTCCGGTGCTGATGCCGCTGCACCACCAGCCGAAAACACCCGACTAATGACACGTTATTAGACCGCAAGACCATAACATGTCGGAGCAGAATTAGGCCATTTGGCCCGTTGAGTCTGCTGCTCCGCCATTTCATCATGGCCGATCCACTTTCCCTCTCAGCCCCAATCTCCTGCCTTCCCCACCGTGTCCCTTCGTTCACTGACTAATCAAGAGTCTATCAAACTCTGCCTTAAATATACCCAATGGCCTGGCCCCCCACAGCTGCCTGTGGCAAAGAATTCCACAGATCCACCGCTCCCCGGTTTCAAAAACTGTTCCTCATCTCTGTTCTACAAGGACGGCCCTCCATTCTGAAGCTGGGTCCTCTGGTCTTAGGCTCTCCCACCGTAGGAAATGTCCTCTCCACATCCGAGACCTTCCAACATTGGATAGATACTTCATCATTAATAACACTCACCGCTAACAATAGAGGGACGTGCAGAGGCAACGCTAGTCGAGCAGAGGCGGGAGGAGGCAAAGGCAAAGGGAGCGAGCCAAGTCCCGATGGCTGGTCCATTTAACCACCAGGCCGAATTGAAAAAGTCAGGTCCAGGCCCCAGGACAGTCCAAGAGCGAGGAACGACCTGAAGTTTGAATGATTTAAGCGCCGGCTCAGATTGAAAAGGTCAGTGTGTCAGGAGCGGAGGCGAGGGATGGGCCAGTGCCGCCTGGTTCCGCTCGCTCCTCCCCAACGCATACTCAGCTCTGCGCTGAGCTGAGGCAGTGGCCTGCTCCGGCGATAGCGAGGCCCGGCTTCGCGTCTGTGGTCCTGCGACGTACACTCAGCTCTGCGCTGAAACTGAGGCGGTGGCCTGGTTTCGTATCTTCCATTAAACTTCAGTTCTGAATGTTATTTGCTCACTTTTACTGTTTGCATTAAAAGGCACCGAAGCATTCAGGCTCTCATGACCAGACTATGTAACAGTTTCTTCCCCCAAGCCATCAGACTCCTCAATACTCAGAGCCTGGACTGACACCAACCTACTGCCCTCTACTGTGCCTATTGTCTTGTTTATTATTTATTGTAATGCCTGCATTGTTTTGTGCACTTTATGCAGTCCTGGGTAGTCTGCAGTCTAGTGTAGTTTTTGTGTTGTTTTACGTAGTTCAGTTCAGTGTAGTTTTTGCATTGTTTCATGTAGCACCATGGTCCTGAAAAACGCTGTCTCGTTTTTACTGTGTACTGTACCAGCAGTTATGGTCAAAATGGCAACAAAAAGTGACTTGACTTGGCTTGATTTTTCTTCTCTCTCTGCACATTGGGTGTTTGACAGTCTTTTTTTAAAGGCAAACAAGAGAAATCTGCAGATACTAGAAAAGAGGAAGGAGAAGATGGCGGCGCGATGCAGAGCGCGCGGCCGTTCCGAATGAACATTGATTATGTGTAACTAGGGGCCGTGCACAATCCTGGTTTGATGGAGACAGACGTGAGAACACGGAGGAACATCTGGAGCAACTTCTGAAATGCCTGCTTCGCTGCCGCTGCTACTGTGCAATCGAGAATCCCCAGAGACGAAGGCCCCAAATCCTCGGCTTTGCCTATTGCCTGTTGCCGGGGCCGGAGTCGAAGCGCTCGGCAGAGATGGTGCTCGGTGCTCAGTGTCGGAGAGCTGGTCGGAGGCTCGGAGTTTCGGACGGACTCAGAGTCGGACTGTGGTCGGATGCTTCCAGGATGCTGCATCGGCAAGTTGGCGGCGCTGGAGGTTCACCGTCTGCGTGAGATGATGGGACTTTCGAGAGACTTTGAGACTTTTTACCGTGCCCATGGTCTGTTCATATCAAATTACAGTATTGCTTTGCACTGTTGTAACTATATGTTATAATTATGTGGTTTTTGTTAGTTTTTAAGTCGGTTTGTCATGTTTTTTCGTGATATCATTCTGGAAAAACATTGTATCATTTCTTAATGCATGCATTACTAAATGACAATAGAAGGGGACTGCGTGTCCTCATAATCATAATCCAAGCAACACACACACACAAAATGCTAGAGGAACTCAGCAGGCCAGCATCATCTATGGAAAGGTTCCTGAGGAAGGACCTTGGCCCGAAACTCGACTGTCTCCTCTCCATAGACGCTGCCTGGCCTGCTGAGTTCCTCCAGCATTTTGTATGTGTTACGTTTTTTTTGTGGCCGTCGGTAAAGAGACGAATCTCAGGGTACTTTGATAATAAATATACTATGAACAAACTTTGAACAGTGAGAGGGGGTTGCAGAAATAAACCTCGCTGCTTTTGGGTACCACCCGACAATTGACTTTATAAAATCAGTCAGAATTTATTTTGGCAGCTTTTCCGGGAAAAGGATGCTGGATCTACTGGACCGAATATGGAAAACCATAAAGAAAATTGAAGCAAGCTGAAATTTGGATTTGATAAATCCTTTGACATCATTTCAACTCTCCCTGCCCCCCGACCACACCAGAGCATTTCAGCATTGCCATTATTAATACGTGGGTAGACGTAGCAGTTAGTGCGAAGATCTCAGAAATTTGACTTTGGGCTGATTGAGCGATCTGGCACTTTGCTCTCTCTGAGGGTGTCCGTCGAGATTCCCGGGCAAAGCTTGCGGCCTCGAAGCCGAGAAGCCTGGAGGCAGGGCCCGAGCTCACGGTCGCCTCCATTTCTCGCCGATTAGAGTGTCGAGGAAGATTGAAGTCACCGAGGCGCGAGCGGAGGGCGAACGGCTGTTCAGCGCCGTCTACCAGCCTCTCGCTCACTGCTGCCGGGGGAAGGTCCCCACGTTTGATCGGCCTCCATCTCCCTCTCGATGCTGCTGGGGTTCTGGGTCTTGGGAAGGTTAAATCGAAGCGGTTTGTGGATTGGACTCTGCACTTCACGCTATGATGCATTGCTGGTTTCTGGTCTCTCCTTTTTCTGTTGCCATTTTTGGCGATTTTGACCGGGGCAGCCTGCAGATAACGAACGACACAGAGCTGGACTGAAATGAACTGAGTATGCCTGGACCTTTTCGATTTTGTGTTTCACGTGCTGTGGTTTCTGCTCATGTTTTTTCCTCTTTTGCCGTTTGAGAGTTTTTTTTTGTGCGTTGGGGGTTTGTTGCTTTTCTTTGAATGGGTTCCATGGTGTTTCTTTGTTTAGAGACTGTCTGTGGGGAAGACAAACCTCAGGGTTGTATTCTGCATACACACTTTGAATCTTTCAAACAGTTTTGGTGGGAACTGCTCATGTATGAAGACTATCAAGACTCCTTAAGGATGGTGTTGGGCCCAGTTGGGAAGGTCTGGTGCGGGCTGAATCGAGGCCATGGGTTCCAGGCCCAAGAGCATATTGAAGTGGCAGGACCTGGGTCGAACAGCAAGGATTGACCCAGGATTTGGCCAATCTAAGCACCAGGCAAGATTAAAAAAGTTAAGGCCACTGTTGAGCTCGCCACTCTGCGAGATTCACTCATCTCCGCGCTGAATCGAGGCTGCGGCCTGCAACCTGCAACCAGCGGACTCCTGGACCGGCTGTGACTGGCTTCGTGGCTGCGGACTCACTTTCCTGAAATTCAGTTCTGGATGTCATCTGCTTGCTTTTATTGTTTGCACAATTAGTTTTATTTTTGCACATTGGGTGTTTGATGATCCTCTTTGTTAATGGGTCCCATTGGGTTTCTTCGTTCTGTGGCTGCCCGTAAGGAGACGAATCTCAAGGTTGTATAATTTAAACGTACTTTGATAATAAATGTTTTTTGAACTTTATATCATGCCATGGTATTTTTAAGTCCACCTGCATGATAAGAGCTTAAGAAATAGGAGCAGGAGTAGGCTATCTGGCCCGTCGAGCCTGCTCTGCCATTCCATAAGATTAGATTAGATTAGATTATGAGGACACTCAGTCCTCGTTTATTGTCATTTGGAAATGCATGGATTAAGAAATGATACAATGTTCCTCCAGAATGATATCACAGAAACACAGGACGATCCAAGACTAAAACTGACAAAACCACATAATTATAACATATAGTTACAACAGTGCAAAGCAATACCATAATTTGATAAAGAGCAGACCATGGGCACGGTAAAATAAAAGTCTCAAAGTCCCAATAGCCTCATCATCTCACGTAAGCGGCAGAAGGGAGAAACTCTCCCTGCCATGAACCTCCAAGCGCCGACAACTCGCCGATGCATTGGAAGCACCCGACCGCAGCCGACTCTGAGTCCGTCCGAAAACTTTGAGCCTCCGACCAGCCCCTCCGACACAGCCTCTCCGTGTACCATCCTCTGCCGAGCGCTTTGACCCCGTCCCGGCCGCCGAGCAACAAACAAAGCCGAGGACTCGGGGCTTTCCCCTCCGGAGATTCTCGATCGCACAGTAGCAGCGGCAGTGAAGCAGGCATTTCAGAAGTTTCTCCAGATGTTCCTCCGTGTTCTCACGTCTGTCTCCATCAAACCAGGATTGAGCACGGCACCCTACTTGACAAATAACAGACATCACCACCGGAGTGGCCACTGCGAGCTGCGTTGCGCCGCCATCTTCTCCTCCCCCTGTTTTGATGCTGCGATGTGATGATCCTCTTTGTTAATGGGTCCCATTGGGTTTCTTTGTTCTGTGGCTGCCCGTAAGGAGAGGAATCTCAAGGTTGTATAATTTAAACATACTTTGATAATAAACGTTCTTTGAACTTTATATCATGCCATGGTATTTTTAAGTCCACCTGCATGATAAGAACATCAGAAATAGGAGCAGGAGTAGGCTATCTGACCCATCAAGCCTGCTCCGCCATTCAATAAGATCATGGCTGATCTGACCATGGACTCATCTCCACCTACCTGCCTTTTCCCCATAACCTTTAATTCCCCTACTGTGCAAAAATCCATCCACCCCTGTCTTAAATTTATCTGCTGAAGTAGCCTCCACTGCTTCATTGGGCAGTGAATTCCACAGATTCGCCACTCTCTGGGAAAAGCAGTTCCTCTTCATCTGTCTTAAATCTACTCCCCCGAATCTCGAGACTATGTCCCCTAGTTCTAGCCTCACCCACCAGTGGAAGCAACTTCCCTGCCTCTATCTTATCTATCCCTTTCATAATTTTATATGTTTCTATAAGATCTCCTCTCATTCTTCTGAGAATGAGATGAGGTTTCTTCATAAGGCCAACGCCGAACGCTCCTCCAGCTCTTCCTTTCGTTCACGGACAGCAAAGCTGAGGTAAATCCTGAGCATCTATGCATTTTTTCTGAATAACTGTTACTTAACCAACAACAAGAATCAGTAAAATTGGCCACCCTAGCAGGAATGAAATCTCCACTCTCCAGGAATCAATCCGAGGAGTATGACAGAAGCTGGAAATAATTTGGAAGATGTGTAGCTCGGGCGGTCAATGGCTGGGTTAGGATGTTCTCTGATCTTGGCACTTTACTTGTCAGCGTTCCATCACCATGTGAGGAGACATCCACAGCGCGCTGGCAATGTCTCCTCGTGCGGTGACGAAACGTTTGCAAGTAAGTTGCCAAGATCGGCGAACAACTCAACCCAGCCATTACAGAAGCTCGCAGACACTGTGTGAAACTGTCAGACAATTAAGATATGTGCAAGCTTTAATGCAAATTAATATTTATAAAAGCCAAGTGATGAGAAACGAAATCATCACCAGTTAAGTCAGCAAGATAAAGAGGAAATTGTTTAGCCTTGGGCTTGCTGCGATACAGTTTAAATGAAAAAGAAGAATTTGAAGAGGTAGGCAAGTGATACAGTGAAGAGGGGGTTGGTGGTTCCAGGTATAATTTATAAATTAGCATTAAAAGTCAATGAATGGTAGAATTCAGCTGAGAGGAAGAGGTGCAATTTTCTATCACAAACACCAGGAAATCTGCAGACACTGGAAATCCAAAGCAACACACACAAAACGCTGGAGGAACTCAGCAGGCCAGGCAGCATCTATGGGAAAGAGTAAACAGTCGACGCTTCTGGCAAGACTTCATCAGGACTGGAAAGGAAGGGGGAAGACGTCAGAGTAAGAAGGTGGAGGGAGAGGGGAAGTAGTACAAGGTGGCAGGAGATGGGTGGAGGGGGAAGGGGTGAAGTAAAGAGCTGGGAAGTTGATTGGTGAAAGAGATAAAGGGCTGGAGAAGGAGGATTCAGACAGAAGACCACGGAAGAAAGGGAGGGGAGGAGCACCAGAGGGAGGTGATGGGCAGGTAAGGAGATCAGGTGAGAGAGGGAAATGGGAACGGGGGAAATGGTGAAGGAGGTGGGCGACATTACCGGAAGCTCGAGAGATCGATGCCATCAGGTTGGAGGCTACCCAGACGGAATACACGGTGTAAACACAAAATAATCTGCAGATGCTGGGGTCAAAGCAACACTCACAACACGCTGGAGGAACTCAGTGGGTCGGGCTGCATCCGTGGAAACGATCAGTCGACGTTTCGGGCCGGAACGTCAACTGATCGTTTCCACGGATGCTGCCTGACCTGCTGAGTTCCTCCAGCGTGTTGTGAGTGTTGGAATACATGGTGTCGCTCCTCCAACCTGAGCATGGCCTCATCGCGGCGTGTCGGAATGGGAATGGGATGTAGAATTGAAATGGGTGGCCACTGGGTTTTGCTATCAAAGCTTCGTTAACCTCCAATGCAACCCTTGCTCATAAATGATGTAAAAATATTTTCTGTAATTTTTTATGTATTCAGATACAGCGCTGGAAAGACCTTTTAGCTCTTCGAACTGTGCGGCCCAGCAATCCCACAATTTAATCCTAGTCTAATCACGGGGCAATTTACAATGACCAATTAACCTACTAACCGGTATGTCTTTGGACCGTGGGAGGAAAGCGGAGCGCCTGGGGGAAATCCAGTCTGTCACGGGGAGATCGTACAAACTCCTTACAGGCAGTGGCGGGAATTGAACCTGGGTTGCCGGTACTGTAAAGCGTCGTGCTAACCACTACACGACTGGGCTGCCCACAGAGGGTCAATGTCATAAACATGTAGCTCAGAAGCTGACCTTTCAACCCAGAGTCCCCGTCAACCGGAAGCTCATATTGGCAACGACCTTCCATTAAATGCATTTATGGCAGGTACAAGCAGAAGGGGTCAAGGGAATATAGCGTGTAGTCGGCAAGTTAAGAGAGGAATTAGTCAGGTAAAAAGAAGCCAACAGACATCTTTGGCAAACAATTAAACGGGCACCCAAAGCATTCTGTATCAGGAGCAAGAGGGAGGGAATGAGATTCAGAATCAGGTTTAATATCACCGGCATATGTCGTGAAATTTGTTTTTGTGGTAGCAGTACAATGTAATACATAATAATAGAGAAGAAACTATATTACTGTAAGTATTACAGTAATCTACGTGTAATGCCCTGCTTAAGATTTCTCCTGTGATGCGGTGAGGTATTCCTTTTTAGCAGCTTTCTGCAGAAGCGGAGGGTCCCGCTGGTAGAATGTTACGGTTTCGGCTAAAGGTGAGGAGCCACGTCGTCCAACTTAGGAGCGGTGTGTCAGCCAATCAGGGTGGCGGGATGGAGAGAAGGTTCTAGAGAGAGCTGGGCGGAGGGAGGTTTCTGACGGACAGTGGTCGGGTCCGTGGACTTCTGGCGGGAGATGCGGAGAGCAGAGGATCAGGGAAGACGCCTGGAGGATCGAATCCGAAGGGGGAGACCTGGATGCAAGGAGTGCTTCGCAAGACGAAGGAGTCCATGAAGGGATGTTCTATGTGTGATTGGTGATGAGAATTCAGTGCCGCAAGTACCCCTGACCATTACAGAAATGAGCTCCAATGTTTATGTGCATATTTAGACTGGTTTAATTGTAATGGGCCCTTTTATTTTTTTTTCTTTTTCCCTATTAACTGTTTGATAAAGCTGAAATTGGTAAATATACTTCCTTTTCAATTTCATCTGCCTCTTTGGAATGTGGGAGGAAACCAGAGCACCCAGAGGAAACCCGCGTGGTCACAGGGAGAACGTACAAACTCCTTACAGACAGGTGCGGGAGTCGAACCCTGATCGATGATTGCGTTAATTGCTATGCTACCGTGCCAACCCAACCACCCAGTCCTGGGGGAAGGGTCTCGGCCCAGAAACATCAGCTGCTTATTCCCATCCACAGATGCTGCCTGACCTGCTGAGCTCCTCCAGCGCATTGTGTGTATCACTCTGGATTTCCAACATCAGCAGTACCTCTTGTGTCTACACTACCAGTGTGGACTAGTTCGGCTAACACACTGTATTTCTTCATTCCTGAATTCATTAAGGGTCAAATCAGCATTAGGTTTCACAGAATTTCTTCATGACTTCGCAAATTATTCATGTACTGCCTGGAATCATTTAAAGCTCATATTTTGAAGAAATTAGCTACGATATAATTCATTTCTTGCTGCATCCAAAGAGTCTTGCATTAAATTATGGAGTTCAATTCACTATCTTGCCAGGCTCACAATTTCATTGGAAGGGTTTGGGATGTAGGTTGAAAACGCAGTGAATACATAGCTGGATTACGAAAAACAGAGGGACTTTCTGAATGCCTCAGTGAACTGCTCCGGGTGCAGCTGAACCAGAGGGAGAGAGAACAGGAGTCTGAAACTTTGAGATTTTGGCTCTGCTTTCATTTAGATTTGTTACTTCTGGGTTTTGCTTTTTTTTTGTGAAAAATCAGATATTTTACAATTATCAAAAAAAGGTAGGGAAATGCAAGAACATTCAGCTCCCAAGATAAATTTCAGCAAGTGCGGCAATGATTTTTGACTTCGGGAGTAGGAAACCAGAGGTCCAAGAGCGGGTAGTCATCGGAGGATCAGAGGTGGAGGGGGTCAGTAACTTTAAATTTCCTGGGTGTCACTAACTCAGGGGATCTATCCTGGACCCATCATATAAACGCAATCGGAAAGAAAGGACGACAGCACCTCTACTTCCTCAAGAGACTGCGGAGATTCAGTACGTCATCAAAAACTTCTATAGTTGTGTAGTGGAGAGTGTATTGACTGGCTGCGTCACAGCCTGGTATGGAAACAACAATGCCCTTGAACGGGAAATCCTACAAAAAGTAGTGGGTATGGCCCAGTACATCACGGGCAAAGCCCTTGCAACCATCAAGCACATCTTCACGAAACGATGCCGTGGGAAAGTAGTATCTATCATCAAAGACCCTCACCACCTAGGGCGTGCTCTATTCTCACTGCTGCCATCAGGTAGAAGGTACAAGAGCCTCAGGATTCGCACCACCAGGTTCAGGAACAGTTACTACCCCTCAACCGTCAGGCTCTTGAACAAAAGAGGATAACTACATTCATCTATTGTGGTGATCTCACTTTAAGGTCTCTTTATCTTGTTACCTCTCATTATTTATTGCTGATTAGATTAGATTATGAGGACACGCAGTCCTCTTTCATTGTCATTTAGTAATGCATGCATTAAGAAATGATACAATGTTTCTCCAGAATGATATCACAGAAACACATGACAAACCAACTTAAAAACTAACAAAAACCACATAACTATAACATATACTTACAACAGTGCAAAGCAATATCGTAATTTGATAAGAACAGACCATGGGCACGGTAAAAAGTCTCAAAGTCTCTCGAAAGTCCCATCATCTCACGCAGACGGTGAACCTCCAGCGCCGCAAACTTGCCGATGCAGCATCCTGGAAGCATCCGACCACAGTCTGACTATGAGTCCGTCCGAAAACTCCGAGCCTCCGACCAGCTCCCCAACACCAAGCACCAAGCATCATCTCTGCCGAGCGCTTCTACCCCGGCCCCGGCAACAGGCAACAAGCAACAGGCAAAGCCGAGGATTTGGGGCCTTCCCCTCCGGAGATTCTCGATTGCACAGCAGCAGCGGCAGCGAAGCGGGCATTTCAGAAGTTACTCCAGGTGTTCCTCCGTGCTTCTCACGGCTGTCTCCATCAAATCCGGATCGTGCACGGCCCCCTAGTTAACACATACGATATTCATTCGGAACGGCCGCGCGCGCTGCGTTGTGCCGCCATCTTCTCCTCCCTCCACACAGTAACAGACTGTATACTTACAGTATATTCACATTTGCGCATTTTGTTGTCTTTTATGCTCTTGCTCTTTCATTGATCCGGTTTACAGTTACTATTCTATAGATTTGCTGAGGAGGCCCGCAGGAAAAAGAATCGCAGGGTTGAATGTGGTGACATGTATGTATTCTGATAATAAATTTCACTTTGAACTAATACTTCAGTATTTAAAGTTATCCACACACCGTTCAGAATTTTACTCCTTTTTTTCCCCCTCTCAGTTACTCAGTCATTTGTCTCACTTGGATATTCTACAGTATGCAATAGTTTATGTGCATGCTAATGCCACCCGTGGGCTGCCTCGAGATTAGCAGCAATGTTGCCTGATATTGCACAGGCTCGCACATCAAGATTAAGGACTTGTGGATGAGGACTGGCGGGTTGCCAGAACTTTCAGACCAGAGACCTCTTCACCTTCGGATTAGTGAGGTGGTGTTGGTGGGGAAGGTGGGAGTGATTGCTTGGATAAGAAGCCGAGAAAGAAACATTTTTTTAAAGATTCACATTTCCCTTCGGCATTGCTTTAGATATCAGATACCTGAAGAAAGAGTTATGGCAATGAGTTGTAAATGTTATAAAATTGTGCAATTTCCAAAATGTTGATACAGGGAAGGCCCGACTACGTAACCATAGCAAAGACGAACGGAGGTCCACCAGCAAGTTCCCTCACCAGCCAGGACATGCCCTCTTCTCATTACTACAGTCGGGGAGGGTGGGAACAGGAGACTGAAGACACACACTCAACGATTCAGCAACAGCCTTTTCCCTCCGTCATCAGATTTCGAACTGTTCATGAACACTGTTACACCTCCCCGTTCATCGTCACCATTATGTGCCATGTCACATGATGTTGACGACGACCGTAGTTTCTCTTGAGCGACGGACAAGTTCCCAGGGGACTGGAGAACAGCCAGTGGTTTCCCTCTGGTTATTAAGAGGTAAATCAGGAATTTATGGGCCGGTGAACTTCGTATCTGGAGAAGATTCTTATCAAGTCAAGTCAAGTCACTTTTTATCGTCATTTCAACCATAACTGCTGGTACAGAACAGAGACCATGGTGCTACATGAAACAATGCAAAAACTACACTCAACTACGTAAGAAAGAAAACACAAAAACTACACTAGACTACAGACTATCCAGGACTGCATAAAGTGCTCAAAACAGTGCAGGCACCACAATAAATAATAAACAAGACAATAGGCACAGCGGAGGGCAGTAGGTTGGTGTTAAGCCAGGCTCTGGGTATTGAGGAGTCTGATGGCTTGGGGGAAGAAACTGTTACATAGTTTGTTCGTGAGAGCCCAAATACTTCAGTGCCTTTTTCCAGATGGCAGGAGGGAGAAGAGTTTATGTGAGCGGTGCGTGGGGTCCTTCATAATGCTGTTTGCTTTGCGGATGCAGCGCGTGGTGTAAATGTCTGTGACAGCGGGAAGAGAGACCCTGATGATCTCCTCAGCCGACCTCACTATCTGCTGGTGGGTCTTGCGATCCCAGACGGTACAATTTCCGAACCAGGCCGTGATGCAGCTGCTCAGGATGCTCTCTGTAGAATGTGGTGAGGATGAGGGGGTGGGAGATGGACTTTTCTCAGCCTTCGCAGAAAGTAGAGATGCCACTGGGCTTTCTTTGCTATGGAGCTGGTGTTGAGGGACCAGGTGAGATTCTCCGCCATTATGTGTTGTGTCGTATGACATCATCATCATGCGCCGTGCTGTATGATGTGGATGACCGTGGTCTTTCCATGACCGTGATTGTTCTTGGCCAATATTTCTACAGAAGCGGTTTGCCATCGCCTTCTTCTGGGCAGTGTCTTTACAAGACGGGTGACCCCCAGTCATTATCAATACTCTTCAGAGATTGTCTAGCCTGGCATCTGTGGTCACATAACCAGGACTTGTGATCTGCACCCGCTGCTCGCACGACCATTCACCACCTGCTTCCACAGCTTCACGTGACCCTGATCGGGGGGCTAAGCAGGTGCTACACCTCGCCCAAGGGTGACCTGCAGGCTGGCGGAGGGAAGGAGCACCTTACACCTCCTTTAGTAGAAACATATTCCAGCCCGCCACATAAATCTTATAGATAGGATCTGGAAAAGCGTAGGCTTATTAGGGATAATCAGCCTGGTTTTGCGCAGGGACGGACATCTCCACACCACCAACCCCATATTATTGCTTTGTTTATCTTTATAATCCATTTATTTTTATTGTATACAGTAATTTTATGTCTCTGCTCTGTACTATGACAGCAATGCAACAAATTTCACATGACATAAGTCGGTGATGATAAATCTGATTCTGGACAGAGATGAGACCTCACATAAAAACAGGCCAATAATTCTGCCTATCTCTCATGCTGACACACAATCCTTTCATGTGTGAAAGGCCTCAGCTGTTCGTATGGAATTAGAGCTGCCACCGAGAATGGCATCCGTCTTTGACCAGCAAAGGAGACAGAAAGAAAGATGATAGGTGTCGTAGAAACTAAGGAGATAAAAGGCTTCTGCTGGAACACTTCTTTCTCTCTCTCTCATTAACTTGACTGGAGAAGAAAATCCAGGTTTTTGGCTCAAACACTGTTGCTATGACAAATTTTGCAAAATATGTCTACCATGGACACTCGTCTCTCCAGCATCCAGGATATCTTCAGGGAGCAGTGCCTCAGAAAGGCGGCTTCCATCATTAAGGACCCCCATCACCCAGGACATGCCCTCTTCCCATTGCTACCATCAGGGAGGAGGTACAGGAGCCTGAAGGCACACACTCAACGATTCAGGAACAGCTTCTTCCCCTCTGACATCCAATTTCTGAATGGATATTGAACCCACGAACACTACCTCACTACCTTTTTTCCCTCTCTTTTTGCACTATTTAAATGCACACATATACATTTACTGTAATTCATAGTTATTATTATGCAATTGCAACACTCTGCTGCCAACAAATTTCATGACATATGCTGATTCTTTCAGATTCACCAGCTTATGGAGGAACTTCAAAACACAGAAAACCTATAACACAACACTTGAAAGCTAAAACTGCTGAAAACACCCACTTCCTTCATCAAACTTCAAAGTTGAAAGTTCAAAGTAAATTTATTATCAACGTACACAGTATACAACTTTGAGATCGTTTTCTTGCAGGCGTTCACAGGAAGACACAGAAATACAATAGAATCCATGAAGAACCAAAGACCAATAAATATTCGATATGCACAAGAGTGCAACTCGTATCATGCTTGGATAGAACTTTGCTTAGAAGGGGAATTAAGGGTTGTGGGGAAAAGGCAGGGAAGTGGAGATGAGTCCGTGGTCAGATCAGCCATGATCTTATTAGTCATACTTTATTGATCCTGAGGGGAATTGGTTTTTGTTATAGTTGCACCATAAATAATTAAATAGTAATAAAACCATAAATAATTAAATAGTAATATGTAAATTATGCCAGGAAATAAGTCCAGGACCAGCCTATTGGCTCAGGCTGTCTGACCCTCCAAGGGAGGAGTTGTAAAGTTTGATGGCCACAGGCAGGAATGACTTCCTATGACGCTCTGTGCTGCATCTTGGTGGAATGAGTCTCTGGCTGAATGTACTCCTGTGCCCACCCAGTACATTATGTAGTGGAAGGGAGACATTGTCCAAGATGGTATGCAACTTGGACAGTATCCCCTTTTCAGACACCACCGTCAGAGAGTCCAGTTCCATCCCCACAACATCACTGGCCTTACGAATGAGTCTGTTGATTCTGTTGGTGTCTGCCACCGTCAGCCTGCTGCCCCAACTCACAACAGCAAACATGATCGCACTGGCCACCACAGACTCGTAGAACATCCTCAGCATCGTCCGGCAGATGTTAAAGGACCTCAGTCTCCTCAGGAAATAGAGATGGCTCTGACCCTTCTTGCAGACAGCCTCAGTTGAATAGCGGAGCAGGCTCGACGGGCCGGATGGCCGACTCCTGCTCCTATTTCCTATGTTCTTATGTACAAATAAACTTCACCCTGCGAACACGAGCTACAGACGCCCCGGAAGTGAGTCCACGGGCTGCGGAGTCAGTTCGGCGCCAAGGCGAGCAAAGCCGGTCCAGGAACCCGACGGCTGCTGGGCAACAACTGCCCCCCCTGACCCTGGCGGTGTGGGGCCCGAGTCGGCGGTGGCAGTGAGGGAGGGAGGTGGGTCAAGCGTGGGCTCACGTGGGGGCGATCTCGGCTGGCACGGAATATTGGAGCTGAACACCAGTTCTTTTCCCGCTCTAGGACCTCAGCACTTCAATCGGCGCCCTCTCTTTCAGTGATGGCTGACAGTCCTTTACTCCAAGATGCCGTACCTCCATTCCTGATAGTCAAGTTTGCCAAATCCGTCAGGACCACATATACTTCCGGGTAAGACGGTAGCAGACTCGGCAATCTCAAGTCACTTCTGGATTCTTGTAGCGAAGAACTACTTCATCGGCGAGTCGCTCGACAGCGATGGAGCCGGACTTACTGTGTGCCCTTGTCGTGCCGTCGCCTGGTCCTGTCGTGGTACCGTTAGATGCAGCGCACCGCGACTGATCGTTTTTACTGCCGGGCATCGGTAACGAAGGATACCGCAAGTCCGGCTCACTGCCTCACTGGGACGACCGACGGCGAGCAAGCTGCGTTGCCTCGGTTACGGCGAAGGCTGTCCGGTCGCCGGCTGAAGCCGGTGAGGAGCAGAGATATCATAGCAGTGTGGGAGAGCTCCTGTGGGACACGTTGGAATCCGTACTCGGGTTGGGGGCTGGCCACCCCAACCCAGAGGCGTTGCTCTCCAGTATTCGCTCGGTGGTAGAACAAGCTGGACCAGGGCAACTTAAAGTAATGGCACTCAGGGACTTGGGCTCCATTATATTTATCGTTCTAGCTGCTCCGGCTTCGCACCGGCAGGTCTGTGCTGTTTACTTTGCTCTGCACTGAACTGAGGCCGAGGGCCTGCTCTAGCTGTGTGAACTCTGAGGCCGAGGGCCTGCTCTAGCTGTGTGAACTCTGAGGCCGAGGGCCTGCTCTAGCTGTGTGAACTCTGAGGCCGAGGGCCTGCTCTAGCTGTGTGAACTGAGGCCGAGGGCCTGCTCTAGCTGTGTGAACTCTGAGGCCGAGGGCCTGCTCTAGCTGTGTGAACTCTGAGGCCGAGGGCCTGCTCTAGCTGTGTGAACTCTGAGGCCGAGGGCCTGCTCTAGCTGTGTGAACTCTGAGGCCGAGGGCCTGCTCTAGCTGTGTGAACTCTGAGGCCGAGGGCCTGCTCTAGCTGCTCCGGGCTTTGTGCCTGCAGGCTCCACGAAGTTTCCTCTTGCACTGAACTGAGGCCTGCTCCGGAGTTCATGTCTGAAGACCCCACTTTTGTTCTAAATGCTGGTTGCTTACTTTTATTGTTTGTACAATTTGTTTTTTTTTCCTCTATCTCTGCGCATTGGGTGCTTGACAAACCTTTTGTTTGTAATGGTTTCTTTTGGGTTTCTTGCTTTGTGGCTGCCTGTAAGGAGACAAATCTCAATGGTGTATTATGTATACATACTTTGATAATAAATGTACTTTGGACTTTGAGCTCCTGCCTTTTCCTCATAGTCCTTAATTTCCATTGCTATGCAAAAAAATCTACCAGTTCTATGTGTTAAATCTATTTAATGAGGTAGCCTCTTCTGCCTTCCTGGGCAGAGAATTCCGCAGATTTACTACCCTCTGGGAAAAGCAGTTTCTCCTCATCTCCATCCTAAATTTATTCCCCCAAATCCCTAGTTTATTTATTTAGTGAGATTCAGTGCGGAATAGGCCTTTCTGGCCCTTTGAACCAGGTTGCCCAGGATGTAACCCTAGACCAATCACGCAACAACTTACAATGACCAACCGACCTACCAATCGGTTCGTCTTTGGACTTGTGGGAGGAAACCGGAGCACCCGGAGGAAACCCACACGGTCACAGGGGGAGAACGAACAAACAGCGGAAGGAATCTGGTCTCACTTACCAGAGGAAAGTATTTTGCAACATCGCATATTTATTAAGAATTAAGTTTTAATACATTCACCAGTCTCAGTTTTAAACATTGGTCACATTTTTCCCTCAAAGGATTGTTCTTTACAAGTGTATGAATATGGCAATGATGCTGGGAAGATGTATTTTAAGTTTTAGCACAAGTCTTTATGACATTATTATTTGAAGTCATTAACTTTACTCTGTTCCCATTGATCTGTGCAGTATTAGAATCTGAAACCTTATGGCCATATACAATAAATACAACAAACATTAATACATTCTTCTGTCAATAATACATAGCTCACATTCACTCCAATTACAAGACAGGGTGTCATAGCCGGGAGCTGTAGTGGGAATAAGCTCCCACTACCTATTAAATGCTCCCAATGGCGTGCGTCTCAAACAGCCTTTGACAACCAAGCCCAGATTGAGGCCTTCACCTGTGGCTTAGCAACTAAGCCCGGTGGAACCATTTCTTCTGACAGGAGAAGGGGCAAAGACGGGTTACTGGTGCCTTAAAACCAGTCGCTTCGGGCAGATGGGGCTCGTCAGCCGTAGTTGGCAGCTTACCTAGAAGAAAGAAAACTCTGATCTCGAACCTCCGCTGCCTCGCGGCTGTACCCGCTCGCGGGGGAGGGTTCGGGAGTAAACCCCGAGGGAAAAATCCGGAGCTGGAGTCCCTAAGGCAGTCCGACGTCGAGTTCAACGCTGACTGGCAACTCCTGATGCCAAACTGTATCGGTCTCTGCCATTCCTTTAGATTCGTCAGATGCGTGGAGAGGGGGAGCTTGCTACATGGGCAACAGCTCGCTCTCCATATCGTCCTGCCCTGGCTTGCATAGCTAGGCAGCTAGGATGCAACCTCTATAGTCAACCCTGACTGACAGCCTCACTCACAAGGCTTAAAGATTCAAAGTACAATTGCTACCAAGGCACGTATACAGAATACAACTGAGATTCATCCGCCCACAGGCAGCCATGAAACAAAGAATCACCATGGAATCTGATCCAAGCAAATATCAAACACCCAACGCACGAGAAGAAGAACAAATTGCTCAAACAGCAAGAGGCAAGCAAATGACACACAGAATGTCAAACCAGGAGTCCAGGAGTATTCGGTTTAGGTCAGTTCAGCACTGCGCCGACAGCCCACTGCAGGCCGCAAGGGCCATTCTTCGCCGAAGCGCCCCAGTTCGCATCGATCAAGCCGCTCAAAAGCGGCAAGATAAAAATAAGTATCCAGAACCCAGGGGCACACGCAGCACGAACGTTAGAGTCCCCCCAAAACGAGTCCACGGCCTCATCGATCAATCCCTGCAACGTGGATCCCAAACCTCCTGCACTTTCCTCCGACAGCTGCTCGCGAGAGGGAGGGGGAGACTGGTCAAACACAAGCAGATGCTGCCAAACACCAGCCCGTGCACTGCTCTCTCTCTCCCTCGTCGACTCCAACCCTGCTCGACGCCCCAGTCAGAGAGAAGCGATGGAGTCAATCGTGGGCTCAGGCCCTGTCTCCAGGCTTCACAGGCTCGGGCCCTGAGTCCAGGCTTCACAAGTTCGGGCCCTGAGTCCAGGCTTCACAGGCTCGGGCCCTGAGTCCAGGCTTCTTGGCCTCTGGGCCACATGTTCCGCTCCAAACCTCACCGAACCCCCTTAGAGACAGCAAAACGCCAGATCACTCAGTAGGCCCAAAAATGCACCATCACAATGTAAGTTATAGGTTCCAGTCGCTGAGTTTATCACATCAGGTGGGTGTGGGAAATAGTGGGCGTGAGGTCAAAGACAAAAATCAGAATCAGCTTCAATACCGCCAGCGTATGTCATGAAATTGGTTGTCTTTGCAGCAGCAGTACAATACAGCTGAAGAGAGAAAAAACTGACTTACAGGACATAAAACATAGAAATCTATAGCACACTACAGGCCCTTCGGCCCACAATGTTGTGCCGACCATGTAACCTACTCTAGAAGCTGCCTAGAATTACCCTACCGCATAGCCCTCTATTTTTTTTAAGTGCCACATACCCATCTAAGAGTCTCTTAAAAGACCCGATTGTATCCGCCTCCACCACCATCGCCGGCAGTGCATTCCACACACCCACCACTTTCCTTTGGACTACACCGGTGAGGCCGAGGGGGGGATCTTCACGACTGGGCATCTCAGGATCTCCACACCTTCCGCCCAGGCTTGTAATGATGATCATCACTACCCATTGTCCTCCGAGACAGACAGATCCCGACAACGTATATATAAAATAGTTAAAATTAAATAAGGAGTGCAAAAATAGAAATTTTAAAAAAGTGGTGAGGTAGTGTTCATGGGTTCAATATCCATTCAGAAATCGGATGGCAGAGGGGAAGAAGCTGTTCCTGAATCGTTGAGTGTGTGTCTTCAGGCTCCTGTACCTCCTCTCTGATGGTAGCAATGAGAAGAGGGCATGTCCTGGGTGGTGGGGGTCCTTAATAACGGACGCTGCCTTTTTGAGGCATCGCTCCTTGACGATGTCCTGGACAGTACGGAGGCTGGTGCCCATGATGGAGCTGACTGAGTTTACAACTCTCTGCAGCTTATTTTGAGCCTGTGCAATAGCCGCCCCCCCCACCTCCCCATACCAGACGGTGATGCAGCCAGTCAGAATGCTCTCGACAGCAGGGCGTTTAGTTCTTCCGCAAACAGCTTTTCCTACTTCTGCAACAAGCTAACTCCGGGAATCAACAAAGAGTCCAGAGAATTATCGGTCACCAGCCGGGGCGATTACGAACACACACACATGGGGGGCACCAAGGAAAACCAACATTCAACACAGAAGCCAAGCTGAAACGGCAAAAGGAACGAAAGACAGAAATATCAACATAGTTTTTCAAATGAAATCCCTTTTTCAGAGCTGAAGAATATATGAGAGGAGAGGATGTTTCCTATACCGAGGTAGTCTAAGACCAGAGGACACAGGATAGAGGGACATCCTTTTAGAATGGAGGTGAAGACGAGTTTCTTTAGCCAGAGGGTGGTGAATCTGTGGAATTTGTCGTCACAGGCTGTGGAGGCCAAATCATTGGGTATATTTAACTCGGGGGTTGATAGAACTGTGATTAGTCAAGGGGATGAAGGGATATGGGGATTGGGGCTGAGACGGGAAAATGGATCAGTCATGATGAAATGGTGGAGCAGACTCAATGGGCCAAATGGCCTAATTCTGCTCCTATACGTAATGGTCTTATTTGCCACTAAGCAAACCAGCTAACATCACTCAACTTCACTCACCCAATCACTGAACTGGACTCACTTTCAAGGACTCTTCGACTCCCGTTCTTGACAATAATTTGTTGCCACAGGCCAAGTCATTGGGTGTATTTAAGGCAGAGGTTGATAGATTCGTGACTGGTTGGGGCATGAAGGGATATGGGGAGAAGGTAGGAGATTGGGGCTGAGATGGAAAATGGATCAGTCATGATGAAACAGCCTAATTCAACTCCTATATCTCATAGTATATAAATATCTATAAATTACAATAAGATTTTTTTGCGATGTATTGCATTGTACCGCTGCTGCAAGACAATATACATATTTCACAACATATGCTGGCGATATTAAACCCGATTCTGACTTTCGGTGCGACATTGCATAACTTGTATTAAAAAAAACTGATTCTAACAAGTCGCTGTTTATTCAATGGGCTCTGACCTACAAAGAAAGTTCATCAACAACGGATACAAACGGTGACACTAATTATGTAGATAAATTTGAATTGAAGATAGCTAGAACTGAGTATTTTGTTCATTAATCAGTACTTACGGCTCAACTCCCCCTCATTAAGTAAAATCATTAAGAATTGTGTGAGGGGTGACAAAGGGTGGAGTAACGAGGTGCAGCTCTACACACCTATAATCCTACTAATCAAAATAAAAGGTTCACTAGGGCAGGGGTCCCCAACCGTTTTTACACCGTGGACCAGTTTAATATTGACAATATTCTTGCGGACCAGCCGACTGGGCTGGGGGGGTGGTGTTCAGGTAGGGTTAAACTCACCTCAACATGTCTTTTACAGTTAGGGTCGCCAACTTTCTCACTCCCAAATAAAGGACAAAAGTAGCAGTCAAATACGGGACCGTGTTTACCCCGAGGAAGTCTACCATGACCATGAAGCTTTGCGCGGGCACCTGTGTGCGCATGCGCGTACACGCCGATTTTTTCCCCATAAATCCGTTTTGGCTTAATCTTCCCGACTACACCATACATACATTATTTCTACTTTATATAGGCTGTGTATTTATCATATCATTCCTGCTTTTACTATATGTTAGCTTTATTTTAGGTTTTATGTGTTATTTGGTAGGTTGTTTTTTGGGTCTGGGAACGCTCAAAAATTTTTCCCCATATAATTAATGGTAATTGCTTCTTCGCGTTACGCCATTTCGGCTTACGAACGGTTTCATAGGAATGCTCTGCCTTAGCGGGGGAAGTACGGGACAAGGGCGGTCCCGTATGGGACAGGCCAATTTAGCCCAATATACGGGACGTCCCGGCTAATACGGGACAGTTGGCAACCCTGTGTTCAAGTTCAACAGTGCGTGACAGGGAATGAGGAAAGGTGCAGCTGACTCATATCGTTTCCTCGCGGCCCGATAGCACATGCTTTGCGGCCTGGTACCGGTCCGCGGCCCAGTGGTTGGGGACCGCTGCACTAGGGTTCTTGGTTCATTATGAAATTTTACCATTGATTTAATCCAGCTAAAACATGACCACACAGAAGCAAGGTATCAAAGTTACAGATATCACACATGCAAGGGAAACATGGCCAGTATTAGCAGTGACTGGGATGGTCAGCCCTGAGTAGCAGCCGATGTACGCACAATCACCACACACATATTAGGCAATAGCTCAAAGACAGAATCAGAACACAGTGCACTCCAGTTAACCGGGACACAATCAGGACCCAGTACAGTTTCGGCCTGATTAAGCGGCTGCTCTGATTGGCCAAAGTTTCATGAAAATAGTTAAAAAGGCATCCATCTTCCGGTTAAGATGGCACTACTGAATGTGCGCGACAGCTTTCTGATGGTCAAAAAGCTAAGAAATCTGACTATCAACATCACTAAAAGTACCTTTCACAAGGAGAGAAAATAAAAAGGATCAGCCATGATGGAACGGTGGAGCAGGCTTGATGGGCCAAATGGCCTAATTCTGCTCCTATGTTTTATGGTCTAAATTGTGCTAGATTATCGCCACAAACAGCGAAGGGGCGAGTAATGGTGTGGTGAGTTGAGATGTATGGTGCACTTGGAGTCCCAATGCCCATACAGCTGGCCCGGGAGCAAGGCTAGATCACTCTGGGCCCCAAAAGCAGAAGTCGGGGCCCGGGCAGGGATGCTCTGATGCTCGTTCAACGGGCTGGGGTGCAAGGTTGGATCACTCTGGGTGCCGAGCTAACCTGAAGAACCTGGGTGCACCTTCCGGCTGGGCCACGAAATCGGCCTGGAGCGAGCCACTGGGCAGCGTGGCCTAGGCCCGGTGCCTTTCACCGCTGTGGCGTCTAGGTGAAGTATGATTTGTTTGATTAGACAATATAAATGCCGGCCCAGATTGGAGGCGAGAGCCCATTTTGCTCGCCCTCCGCGATCTCCACTCCTCTCTCCAGGGCGCGGAGCCTTTCGCTGTTCTGTCATTGGGTAAATTTAAACGCCGGCCCAGGGTGTAGGTTGGGACGAGAGCTAATTTCGCTGGTCTCCATGACGGTCACTCCTCTCTCCGTGGCATTGAGACTGCCCAAACTGCTGCACCCCATGCCTGCTAATACAATGAGCTGATAAGCAAGGCTTTGGGCCTACTGTAGGCTGCCCCAGGGTTCGGATCTGAGGAATCAATTTTGGTTCAGAATGCTGTTGCTGTTCGCGTCAATATTTGTACCATTTGTGGTTTTTTTTCCCCTCTTTCCCATCGAGCGTTGGTCTTTTATTTTTATTCTCTTTTCTCCCCCTTCAGCTGGTTCTTCCGGGATTCTTGCTTCGTGAGCAAACTATTCTTTGTTAATAAATGAATCTTGAAAAGACAAACTGGCAAATGATGTATTTAAATGAAATACTTAGAAAACTACTGTAGCAGCAAGTCGAACAGCTGATGATCAAGCACAGGGAATTATCCTGCATGACACGCCCTCTGATCCAATCCAACAATAATGTTCAAAAGCTGAAGAAATGTACTCGATCCTTTATTAGCAGCTCACAAAACATACAGTCTTGAAGCGATGAAGCATGAAACTAAAACAAGCGATATTAAATGTACTTAGGCGAAGCTAAGTAGTTTTCAAATGTAATTAAGCGAAGTTAGAGGGTCAATGAAAGATAGGACACCCAGCAGTCCTCAGCTCTAAACATACCAGAATAAAGCAGGAATACGAAGCTTATTCCCTTTGCTTTCACCACACCGCTAATCATGTGACCAGTTACCTTAATTAACATAATAAATGCACAACACAGAATTGAATGCAGATATAAACACGAGGAAATCTGGAGATGCTGGAAATTCAAGCAACACACATCAAAGTTGCTGGTGAACGCAGCAGGCCAGGCAGCATCTCTAGGAAGAGGTAGAGTCGACGTTTCGGGCTGAGACCCCTCCCCCTCCCACTTTCAAATCTCTTACTAGCTCTTCCTTCAGTTAGTCCTGACGAAGGGTCTCAGCCCGAAACGTCGACTGTACCTCTTCCTAGAGATGCTGCCTGGCCTGCAGCGTTCACCAGCAACTTTGATAGAATGCAGATAGATACATGGCTCCTACAACTACTAATACAGTACTATAAAACTGTGTATTAGTTCCCAATAGTTATCAACAGAGGAATTCATCCGGTACGCTGCCATGTTCTTCCGATTGACTCTAAATGAACAGATTTCGGTGCAGATATTGGACTGCATTCAAAATAAAAGACAAAACTATCAAAAAGTTATTGCTTTCTGAACTGACAAGTGGATAACATAACATGAGCATGCGTAACTGGTGCTATCTAAAAATCTCTTCGCTCTTGACCTAACAGAGGAAGGTCACAGTGGTCAGATCTCCTACACTGTCTGCCTCTATGACTCAGAAGGGAAGAGAGGGAGCGAGAAAAGGCACACTGAGGTGATGGGGGAATTCGTTAGTTAGGGGCACAGACAGGAGGTTCTGTGGGCAAGAACGAGATTCCCGGACAGTATGTTGCCTCCTGGATGCCAGGGTCCAAGATATCTTGGATCGAGTCCTCAGCATTCGTAAGCGGGAGGATGAACAGCCAGAATTGGTGGTCCACATAGGTCCCAACGACATGGGTAGGACGAGTGACGGGGGTCTGCATAGGGAGTTCTGGGAGTTAGGTGCCAAGTTAAAGGGCAGGACCCCCAGGGTTGTGATCTTACGATTGCTACCCGTGTGCTAGTGATGCTAGGAATATTATACAGTTTAATATGTGGTTTCGGCATTGGTGTAGGAGGGAGGGCATAAGATTTTTGGATCATTGGGCTCTCTTCCAGGGAAAGTGGGACCTGTACAGGAGGGACGGTTTGCACCTGAACTGGAGGGGGACTGATATCCAAGCAGGAAGATTTGTTAATACTGCGCAGTGGGGTTTAAACTAGAGTAGCAGGGGGATAGGAACCAGAGAGCCACGCAGTTAGTGGAGGCAGTGATGGGAAGACCTCAGAAAAAGTTACGAACCAACAGGTTGAGCATGGTGCGACTAGAGTCCTGAGCTGCCTATATTTCAATGCAAGGAGTATCGTGGGAAAGGCAGATAATATTGCTGAAGGTGAGGTAGCCGGTTCACAAACAGAGGCAACGTGTAGTGAGGAGAGGCTGTTGATAGGGAAAGTTGCAGTGTAAAAGGCGGACAAAATCGAAAAGGGTGAATACAGGACTGAGGTGTTGTTTCTGAATGCGTGCGGTATTACGGAATAAGGTAGATGAACTTGCAGCACAGTTGCAGATTGGCAGGTAGCACTGAATCATGGCTGAAAGAAGATTACAGTTGGGAGCTTAATGTCCAAGGATACACATTGTATCATAAGGACAGGCCGGAAGGCAGAGGGGGTTAAAAAAAAAGAAATCAAATCACTAGAAAGAGGTGACAGAGGGTCAGAAGGTGTTGAATCATTGTGGATAGAGCTAAGGAACTGCAGGGTAAAAACACCCTGATGGGAGTTGTATACAGACCCCCAAACAGTCGTAAGAATGTGGCCTACAAATTACAACAGGAGATGGAAAATGCGTGCCGAAAGGGCAATGTTTCAATTGGCAAGGGGGATTTCAATATGCATATAGATTGGGAAAATCAGTTTGGTGCTGGATTCCACGAGGGGGAATTTCTAGAGTACCTACAAGATGGCTTTTAGAAGCAGCTTGTGGTTCTGCACACTAGGGATCAGCTATTCTGGATTGGGTGTTGTGCAATGAACCAGAATCGATTAGAGAGCTTAAGGTAAAAGAACCCTCAGGGGAGGTGATTATAATATGATTGAATCCACCCTGAAATTTGAGAAGTTAAAGTCAGATGTATCAGTATTACAGTGGAGTAAAGGGAATTAAAGAAGCATGAGAAAGAAGCTGGCCAGAAATAATTAGCAAAGAATACTGGCATGGATGATGGCAGAGAAGAAATGGCTGAAATTTCTGGAAGCAATTCGGAAGGCGCAAGATATTATACATCCCAAAGAGGAGGAAGAAGCATTCTAAAGGCAAGATGACACAACCATGGCTAACAAGAAAAGTCAAAGCCAACATAAAAGCATATAATAGAGCAAAAATTAGTGGGAAGAAAACAGATTGGGAAACTTTCAAAAACCAACAGAAGGCAACTAAAAAAGGCATTAAGAATGTAAAGATGGAATCCAAAAGTAAGCTAGCCAATAATATTGAAGAGGATACCAAAAGTTTCTTCAGATACAGAAAGTGTAAAAGGGAGATGAGAGTGGATATCAGACCACCGGAAAACAATGCTGAAGAGGCAGTAATGGGGGACAACAAAATGGTGGACAACTTGAATAAGTATTTTCAATCAGTCTTCACTGTGGAAGACACGAGCAGTATGGTGGAAGTTCCAGGTGTCAGGGGCACGAAGTGTGTGAAGTTACCATACATCTGACTAGAGAAGGTTCCTGGGAAGCTGAAAAGGTCTGAAGGTAGACAAGTCACCTGGACCAGATGGTATACACCCAAAAGTTCTGAAAGAGGTGGTTAAAGAGATTATGGAGGCATTGGTAATGACCTTTCAAGAATCACTTGATTATGGAATGGCTCCAGAGGACTGAAAAATTGCAAAAGTCACTCCACTCTTCAAGAAGAGAGGGAGGCAGAAGAAAGGAGACTATAGGCCAGTTGGTCTGACCTCAGTGGTTGGGAAGATGTTGGAGTCGATGAAGACGCCATCTTGCTAGTGTCCTCCACAGTGAAGACTGACACAAAATACTTATTCAGTTCCTCTGCCATTTCCTTGTGCCCATTATTTTCTCTCCAGCATCATTTTCCAGCGGTCCGATATCCACTTTCAGCTCTCCTTTACACTTTATGTATCTGAAGGTGGTGTTGGCCTAGTTCTGCTCCGATGTCTCATGATCTCATGATCTAAGCACGGCGTAGTGTCTTAACAGCCACCGAAGTGCACGTGAATGATGCGAGTTAGAAACCGCTCGGCAACAGTCTCCTGTCCCAATTAAGTCGCATAGTGACCCAAACACATGAACGGAACCACGGCTATTTTCTGGATGAGTTTTTGTACTTTGGGAGCAGTCCCAAGTAAGCAGTTGCCTGAATTAACTGATGACCAAATTAACCAGAATCGACTGTAGTTAGAAAAAAAAATCAAAGAGGGTACACCTGTAACTTGCCCATCATTGCCACTCAGCAGTCAGCCACCTGTAGAGTGGAATAAATTAGAGTCGTAGAAAAGTACAGCACAGAAATAGGCCCTTCAGCCAATCTGGTTCATGCTGAAACCATTTAAACTGTCTTGTCCCATCAACCTGCACTGGGCCCATAGTCCTCCACACCCCTACCATCCAATGTACCTATCCAAACTTCTCTCAAACATTGAAATCGAGCTCGCACGCACCACTAGTGCTGGCAGCTCGTTCCACACTCTCACTACCCTCTGAGTGAAGAAGTTTCCCCTCAAGTTCCCCTTAAAGTAAGGGGAACACAAGTTTCCCCTCATGTTCCACATGCAGCTGTGGAAGTCAGGTGATTGGGCGTGTTTAAGGCAAAGATTGGTAGGTTCTTGATCGGACATGGCATCAAAGGTTACGGGGAGAAGACCGGGAACTGGAGTTGAGGAGAAGGAGAAAGGACCAGCCACGATCGAATGGCAGAGCAGATCCGATGGACCAGATAGCCTAATTCTGCTCCTGTGTCTTATGGTCTTAAACTTTTGACCTTTCACCCTGAGCCCATGACCTCTGGTTGTCATCCCACTCAATCTCAGTAGGGGAAAAAAACATTACCGAATCTAAATCTGTTAATTTCATTTTTTCCTTTTAAAATTCATTTTAGGGGTTCTTAGTTCCTGATTGAGAGTCTGCAGCTTTCCCACGATGGCGAAGTGAAATGGCCTGGAGATGAGAGACGTCCTCCATATTAAGCAACGTCTCTGCACCCGCTCCAGCACCATTAAATCCTTCTATTGAATAGTGACTGTAAACAGGATTGATGGACAACAAACGGTGCAAATGCAAATATAAATAGCAATAAATAATGAGAGCATGAGGTAAAGAGTCCTTAAGGCAAACATCCCACCTGTCCATAAGACCATAAGACAACGGAGCAGAAGTAGGCCATTCGGCCCATTGAGTCTGCTCCGCCATTTTATCATGAGCTGATCCATTCTCCCATTTAGCCCCACTCTCCCGCCTTCTCACCATAACCTTTGATGCCCTGGTTACTCAGATACCTATCAATCTCTGCCTTAAATACACCCAATGACTTGGCCTCCACTGCTGTCCGTGGCAAAAAATTCCATAGATTCACCACCTTCTGACTAAAAAAATGTCTTCGCATTTCTGTTCTGAATGGGCGCCCTTCAATCCTTAAGTCATGCCCTCTCGTACTAGACTCCCCCATCATGGGAAACAATTTTGCCACATCCACTCTGTCCATGCCTTTCAACATTCGAAATGTTTCTATGAGGTCCCCCCTCATTCTTCTAAACTCCAAGGAATACAGTCCAAGAGCGGACAAACGTACGTTAACCTCATATGTTAACCCTCTCGTTCCTGGAATCATTCTAGTGAATCTTCTCTGTACCCTCTCCAACGTCAGCACATCCTTTCTTAAATAAGGAGACCAAAACTGCCCACAGTACTCCAAGTGAGGTCTCACCAGCGCCTTATAGGCCTCAAGTCCTGGAAGTTCGGGGAGTCTCCCGCATAGTAATAGTGGCTCCCTGATGCCCGCAAATTATATACAATATCATGGAAAAAAAAGAGAGAGAGAGAACGTGCACGCCATGGCAGTGTTCTAAAAAAAGAAAATATAAAATGTACATCACCCCAGACTACCCTAAAGTGTACCCCTGCCTAATAGAGGTCAAAAATAATGACAGTGTTGCTCACTGCACTGCTTGCAACAGTGACTTTTCTATTGCCCATGGTGGGTTAAGACTGTAAAAGACATGTTGAGGTGAGTTTAACAGGTGTCATTCGTTCATTAGCATTAATGCATTATTTAAACTAGCTGGCTAGCTGCTCGGGAGCTACTCTATTGCAGACATCCCACCTCTCCCAGAAGTTCCGGGAGTCTCCCGCAAATTGATGGTGCTACCTCTCTGAAATGAGTTTTTGCAGGGTGGGATGTCTATTAAGGTGAGATCACTGGTTGTGGGAACACCTCAATGGATGGGGCAAGGGAGTGAAGTTATCCCCTTTTGTTCAAAAGCCTGATGGTTGAGGGGTAGTAACTGTTCTTGAACCTGGAGGTGTGAGTCCTGAGGTTCTTGTACCTTCTCCCTGATGGCAGCAGCGAGAAGAAGCCTTGTGTAGTTGAGGTCTTTGTGATGGATGCTGCTTTTCTATGACAACGTTTCATGCAGATGTGCTCAGTGGTTGGGAGGGCTTTATCCATGATGGACTGGGCCAAATCCACCACCTTTGGTAGGATTTTCCAGTCAGAAGGCATTGGTGTTCCCATACCAGGCTGTAATGCAGCCAGCCAGCACACTTTCCACCGCACATCTATAGAAGTTCGCCAAGATTTTTACTGACTCGCTGAATCTGCGCAGACTCTTGAGGGAGTAGAGGCACTGTCGTGTTTTCTTTGCAATTACATTTATATGACGGGTCCAGGACAGGTTCTCCATAGCAACACCCGGGAATTTAAAGTCACTGACCCTCTCCACTCCTGATCCTCCAGTGATTACTGGCTCATGGACCTCTGGTTCCCTTCTCCTGAAGTCTACTATCAGTTCCTGGTTGGTACGGGCCGCATTCTGGACCACTGACCCAGAGATGCGAGTTCAAATTCAATCGAGGAAGCCAGGAACTTCAGTTCGAGAGAAGAGACAACTTTCCAGCAAAGCCCATAAAATGCCGGAGGGACTCAGCAAGTCAGGCAGCATCCACGCAGGTGGATTAAACAGTCGGTGTTTCGAGGCGAGACCCTGCGTCAGGACTGGAAAGGGGGCGGAAGCAAGGATAAGGTGGTGGGGGGAGGGGATGGGTGGGAAAGATAAAGGGCTGAATAAGAAGATGAAAGTGGAGGCTGGGGTAATGCTCTGCTGGGAACCAGCATGGGCGAAATGGTCTCCTTCTGTGTGGTAGCAAGTCTCCTACAGGCGTGCGAAATGAACACTCCCCCAAACCAAACATGGGATAAGAATCCTGGGTCCTTGCCTGGACCTTTATCACAGTTTTCACTATGACACGATTGGCAGGAGACTGTCAGCCAGTGCAATAAAACACTGGAGCAAAAAAGATTCCACAAATTAATGCTTTGAACTTTTTTTTAAAAATTCTTCCTGGTCCCTACAAGGCAAGGCGTATGGGCGCCTAGTGCAGAGTCAGCGTGCCGCCATTACAGCTAGGGACGTCAAGAGTTCAGAGTTCAATTCCGACGTGGTCTGTAAGGAGTCGGTACATTTTCCTCGTGGAACGTGCACGTTTCCTCCGAGCGCTCCGGTTTCCTCCCACAGTCCTAAGACATACCGGTCAGTAGGGTAATGGGTCATTGTAAACTGTCCCGTGATTAGGATAGGGTTAAATCGGGGGTGGGGGGAGGGGTTGCGGGGTGGAGCGGTCAAAAGGGCCAGAAGGGGACTGTCCCGCGTTCCATCTCAATACAAAGATTAGCCCTCCTCTGGCAGTCTCACCGCCCACCCTCCTGACTCGGGACAGCCTGGCAGCCGGCGCGTAGTCACGGTTGCCGAGCAACCCATGGGTCACACCATTTTGTCTCTGCGTTCCATTGTCTAGGTCTCATCCCACCGCACACAGGCTGGCAATTAACTTGCCAAGAAACAAGCTGGCAATTAAAACCCAGATCACAGACTCCTTTCACAAATTCAAACATCTTCTCTCCTTAATGTTGCCTTCTGCATGTCTTGCCTCCTCCCCACCCCCCAACTGTGTTCATTCCCATCCACGAGGTCAAACTATCTATAGACATTAAAGTCAATCCAGCTAATTAAGTATCTCAAATAATAACGATCCTCTTGGAATATTTAATACCTAAAATAAGTCTCAAGGCAGCTCTTTATGAAAGGTTAACTGCATATATGGCTCCTTTGGAACTGGAATAGCACTTGTGTCTTTAACTTCTCCTGATTTCAGCAAACAAGTATGGAGCTCCAGAGCTGCAACATCAACAACCAACTCCCAAAACCTGCTTGGGTAAGAAACACGATTCAGTTCATTTAAGCTCAGTCTTTCAGAACAAAAAAGCTGAACTGGAATCCCATTGCAGCAGCTGTTTCACCGGTGCCCAATTCTTCACTGTACCCGCTGTCACCTCAGCAAGCCTCCTGAGGTCTTAAACCTACCCTGACTAGGCTCAGTTTAACATTTGATTTAATGGAGGTATGCAAAATTATGAGGGGTATAGACAGGGTAAATGCAAGCAGGCTTTTTTCCACTAAGGTTGGGTGGGACGACAACCAGAGGTCATGGGTTAAGGGTGAAAGGTAAGAGGTTTAAGGGGAATATGAGGGGAAACTTCTTCACTCAGAGGGTGGTGAGAGTGTGGAGGGAGCTGCCAGCACAAGTGGTGCGTGTGAGCTCGATTTCGGCATTTACGTGAAGTTTGGATAGGTACACGGATGGGAGGGGTATGGAGGGTTACGGTTACAGTGCAGTTCGAATGGTGTAGGCTATTTAAATGGTTGTGGCATGGTCCAGATGGGCCAAAGGGCCTGTGTCCGTCTGTGCTTCACTTTTCTATGTCTCTCTGACTGAAATCATTTCTCAATATTTCCTCAGAAATAGAACTTCCTTTTTTAAAAAAAAGACTGCCCACAACAGCATTTACTTCTCAAACTTCAATTTTATTACAAACAAACAAAAAAAAAACAGCACATCCACAAAAAACCATGACCTTAACAAAACCAAATTAAATATTGAGTGGTGAAAGGGAGAAAAATATAAAGGCAAAAGTAAACATACACAGCAGAGGTGCACCTCACCAAGAAACCTCAGTCCTCACCACGTGAGAAAGTCCAATACAGGGCCCATATCCTTTGGAAGATGTCCCCCCCCCCATCCTCATTACATAGTCTCAGTCTCTCCAAGTGTAAAGTACTTGCCAGTTCTCTCAGCCACAGATCGTACGTAGGCACAGAGGCCATTTCCCACATTTGCAGGATTAACTTCTTAGCAATCACCATTCCAAACAATACAGCCATTTTGTCATACTTATTGGCTGAAGATAGGGAGCTTGCTGCTCCAAGGATGGCTATGAGTGGGTCTGGTTCCAACCGCTTCCCGTAAGCCTCAGAGAAACAGTGAAAAATACTTCTCACAAAAGCCCAATGAAGATTTTTTTTAAAGATAATTTTTAAAAAATTTTATTTTAGAGCTTCAAAGTGGGACAGGCCTTTCGAGCCCTATGGAGACACGTCTCCTAGCAACCCCCGATTTAACCCAACCCTTATCACGGGACAATTTACAATGGCCAATTAACCTACCACCCCAGTGCATCTTTGGGCTGTGGGGAGAAACCGGAACACCCAGAGGAAACCCAAGTGCACATGGGAAGGAGCGTGCAAACTTGCTTGCAGAGGACGCTGGAATCGAACTCCGAACCCTGGAGTTACACGCAGGCTTCGGTTCTTTGCGGGAACGGGACCCGTTCTCGGGGTTCCACGACCGGCCGCTATTCGACCTGCCAAGGGTTTGGCCTGAGAACCTCGACCGTGTTCGGAGGCCCAAGATCTCGGGGTTCTGGGGACGGGCGGATCGAGGGTCGGTGTCACGGCCGGAGACTCGCGTGTTGCCGGGGAGGCCGGAAAATCTTTTGCTGTGGGCCCGAAGACCCGATGTCTTTGCGATCTTCGGACACAGAGTTCCAAAAAAGCGATGAAACAGACTTCTAAGGTCGTAAATCAGTGGGTTGTTGTTATGTCTCCCGCTCACTGTGAAAATGGGGGACACCTCGGTCTCCCTTGCCAGGGAGAGAGAGAACCTGTGGGCTGTTGAATTCGGATGAAATGCAAGGCCTGTGTCTTTGCTACTGCTTAGCACACGGTTGGGCTCGGTGACGGTACAAATGATTGCTTGTTGGGGGTAGATCGTTGCTCACTGCTGCTTATGTGCGGGAGCGGGGAGCTGGGGTGAACTTAGGGCTTCTCACGTTTAACCGTCGTTCATTCTTCGGGGCACTTCTCTGGTTTTGTGGCTGTTTTGCGGAGAAACACAATTTTAGGATGTATATTGTATACATTTCTCTGACATTAAACTTGACCTTTGAACTCTGAACTCTGTAATAGCATTGTGCTAATCTCTACGCTACCATGGCGTAGATCAGTACAGTTAGAATCATCAGGAAAACAAACTGGAAATAGTTATGAGCCAGAGCAAAATGCTCATTAAGAAAGGTGCCATGCATTTGTTGCCACATTTCCTGGGGATTTGCATGAAGGGTTTCAAATTTGTACCAGACATACTGGTGAGTTTGGTGCTGAAACTGAAGTTAGGTGTGCAAGTTGTTTATGGCTGAGTCTGGAGTCACAGTAGGTGGGGCACACAAGTCGCAGGTTAAGTGAAGGGAAAAGTTGGTCAATGGTCAAAAGTTGGTAGCGAACAACCTCGGGGGTGGGGGGGGGCGGGTGGGGGAGGAGATGAAACTATCCATAAAGCC